>NC_056730.1:189492095-189689595 GCF_019279795.1 Protopterus annectens
AAAATGAACATAAAATGTAGAAATGAACATCTTATAATTTTTTAAATTGTAAAGATGTTTGCCCGTGAGTGCTTCGTTATGCTGGTGTGCCGTGAGCTTAGCCACAGTTAGCAGTCAGTGGAAAAGCATATAAGAACTAAATATGCAAAGGAGGCCAAGAAGCAATAGTGTAGCAGTAGAGATGTCGGCTGAAGAGCAGGCAGTCATGGTTCGAGCCCCACAACATCAATTTTATTTTTAGTGAAATAAGCACAAAACAAGTCCCTGACATATATGTACACATATAAAATTATATTTTATGTAAAATGTAATGAAATGGGCCATGTATTTTGAAGAAATGTGAGATAATAAAAAAAAAATGTCAGATGTGCCTATAGCTGAGCTACAGTCTAACAAGTTGAGTACAGCTGCCTGTAGGTGAGCAGTGTTTTAACAGGTATAAAATGAGTGCCCATAGGTGAGCAGTGGTTTAACAGGTGTAAAATGAGTGCCCGGGGTTGAGCAGCGTTTTAACATGCTGAAACGGTGTGCCCATAGCTGAGCTGAGCATAATATGCGTGCTGACAGCCAAACCACGCGTAAACCAGCGTAACCCATTTATTGGAGCTGCGCCGCACCAACAAGCTAACCGATGGGCAACATTAAGCAAGCTGTATCAAAACTGCCTTTACACAGACACACCTCTAGCCTGTGTAGACAGTCATAAAATATAAAAGCAATGGCCAGGTTCGAACCCAGGATGCCATGCACCATAGTCAAGGTACTGAACCACTAAGCCATGACAGTTGCACTTAGATATGCAGTAATAGCATATACATAGAAATGAATAGACAGAGGAGCATGACAAAGCAGGTTTTGTGAAGCTGATACAATTCCAAAATGGCCAATCACAGATAAGTGCGGGATAAAACGCATATATAAGCCCCATAGGTGGGAATCCACAGCATAACCGATTGTAGAACCGACTTGCAGCCGGAATGTAAGGTGTAGGTGAGGGTAGTTGCTTCGAGCACAGAGGTGGGGCATTGAGGAGTCCAAATATGGTTTGGCTCCTTGTCCACAGTCATGAGGCCCAACTTATGCAGGGCCAGGTCCTGTAGGGAGCATATAGGGCTGAGGCATGGGACCAGTTGGCTCATGATCTCACCAGTGCCACAGGGATACCAAGGACTGGTGAGCAGGTCCGTCACCACTATGCGGACCTGAAGAGACAGAAGCAGGACCAACTGAACCGTTGGATCCAGGAGGCCCAGCAAATGCCCAACGCCCACTACTGAGTAAGTTACATGTAATTATTTATGTAAGAAATTAACCAAGCTGATATTATGGAGATGTGTATTCCAATATTACTTTATTTATATTACAGCTGCAGGTGTCCGTTCTGTGAACCGTAGAGCCTATGGCGATAGGCTGGCATGGTTGCGCCACCAGGCAGGTCAATAATTCTCTCCCTGTAACTGTAAATACATATATAAGTATGACAGTTAGCAAAAGAGTGCAGTGTAGTCACTAATTAATAAAATGTGCAAGTAACAGTGTACGAGGGTTTGCAAGTATTGCTTGATTACAAAAGTGTGATGCAGCCTGTAATCCAAACATAAAAATTAAACAAGTCTGAAATAATGATGTCCCACCTGTAATATAATAGTACATAACCTGCAGCAGGCTGAAAAGTACAGCTGCAGAAGCTGAGTAAAACACATGTGTGAAATATATCCCTGTTGAAATACAGAAACATGACAGAAGTGAGACTGTTGGAAAGGATTGTTATAACTACAGGTAAAACATGTCAATAAAGCCTAGAATTAAATACCATCCTGAATTGTAAAATAAAACAAGTGAGAGAGTGTGAGAAAGAGTTATGAATCCACCAATAAAGTAGTAATAACTCCTGAATAAAGTATACTGCAGTCAGTACAGAATGAAATGAATGTGACAGGCAGAACCAAACAGTAACATGTGTTGAGAACGGTACCGCAGCTGGAATGTGTGTCCCAAAATCTGGATATGTTGCTCACAGTCTGCAATATGCAGATAGTATGGTTGTCTGAAATACCAAACATCCACAGTTGTCTATAGCTATATAAAGCAAATGTAGCAGGATGGTGTAGCTGAACAGAGCCAGATATGAATGTGTATGAATAAAAATGAAAATGTATATTGATGTAGCAGTAACATTCCTATCACCAACTTGGAAGTAGTTATCACATAGGAAACTGTAGGCAGAACTGTAGTGTGTATATATCTGCAGCTATTAGAAATGTACAGCATAAGTATTGGTATTTGAAGTTGTTAATTAAATTTTCTTCACCCTACCCTATAACCACATATAATCCATTCCACGTGAAATTGGTATGTGCAATCACAATTAACACCCCTGGACATTTGTCCTGTTGGTTCATACATATTTGCATGTACGTTGATGCATCTGCCCTGTTCATACATCCAAACCTGATGGCCTGTTGCCAGCAATCAACCCTGCATGTTGTTGGACTGTGTATTGCTGTTCAAATTATGCATGTGTTATGCTTGCTGTTCAGTGGTTTGAATATATGGGTGTTTGGTTAATGGGAATACTAATGCATGCTGTTACAACAAATTGTGAATGGTATTGTACCTTACTAACCCAGACTGTCATAACATAATGCAAAACATAGGATGACAGGGAAGGCGGGTTCCAGCGGACCCACCTATCCCTCCTCAGTTGGCGAGTGCACCTGGCAGTAGTGCCCAGGCCGGACCCTCCTCCGGTGGCCCTGTGCCACCTGCGGGTGGAAGCGCTGCAGGGGATGGGGTTCGTCCCCCCTCTGCACTTGTGGCCGGAGGAGAACATCCACTCACCCTCCATAATGTCTGGACTGTGATGCGAGGGAGATCCGGGACGCTGTTCTTGGGCCCCTACACCAGCTTGAGGCATGGGTGGCACAACTAACGGGCGTGCCTGCTGCCCGCCTACACAGCCCCAGCACAGCCCCATCCTGGGCAGTGAAGGCACAGTGGCAACTGCCCATGGGTGGGGATCTCAGTTCCACTGTTGCCATCTGTGGGCTCATGGGCTTGAGATATCCAAACATCCGTCGCCGTCAATTGTGTAACCCCCCACGTGTGTCATACACCACCCTTGTATGCGCCTTGTTTGTCTTGTCTGTTAACCTACCCAACCTACCTCCCCAGCTATACTGACTTCCTGTACCTGACATACCACTCTCACCTGAAAAAAAAAAAGGGCACTGTACCCACAAAAAATTACGCCCCATACATAGCTGCCCATTTCGCACACATGTCTGCTGGACATGGAAACTGTCAGTCACAATTGGCTGTACAACAAGTATTATTGTTGGCCTTACACCTCTCTCAGGGGTGGAAGGTTTCAAATGTCACACCAAATTACAAACATATGTACAGCTGTTGCTGATGAAGAAATGGGCAGCTATGGGCCTTACCTACATCCCTCCTGCAAAACCCGAGCTTGTTTCCTACTGTCCTACCCTCTTTGTGACCCCTTTTTCACCACTTTCCTGTCTCCCCATTTTCATTTCTTTCAAAGAAATTAGCTGGTGTGTAAGAGTAAGCACTTTTAAGCAGTTGTAAGCGGGTATGCGCGGAGCTGAACGCCAGTGCGCATGCGTGAGCTCCACGCAAACCAGTGCTAACCCGCTTACAAATGCTTAAAAGTGCCTTAGTCACTCTGATTGACAAGGCCTGTAGTCTGCTCAAAAGCAAAATAAAATCCCACTGTCAGTCCCGAACCCAGGACCTTGGAAACAGTAGTCTGCATGACTTACCACTAAGCCATGACTGCTATATAAGAACATTGTGCTACAATAAATATATCATGCAATAGTAGGAATGAATGTAAAGGGAATATAGGATGTGTAGTACACAAAGCATGTCATGTATATTTACTGTCAAATGTAGTGGATTTCTATAATAGTAGTGTGTGAACAGAAACAGTCATGCTAGTTGGTAGCTAGTAGGTAATAATGTCACTGTAGCACCTTGCAAGCCACACACATACTCACAGCAGGATAATCACTGCCCATACCCCACAACCTCTTACAGCAACAATTCTGGACTAACTAATAAAAAATGTGGAGCAAAGGCCCAAAAACAGGGACACATTTCAAATATTGTTCGACAAACTTAGACAGTTGAGAGAGTAACAGGTTTTGCATTATGTTGGATGTTTGGAAGGGTATGAAGTCTGAAACTGAAATGTTTGTCACTATAGTCTGACTTGAGCCCTGAGTGATTTGCCAGAAAAAGCTGTTTATGAGATATGGACCAAAATATGAGGCAAAAATGTGGACATCCTGCAAATATATGTACACTTGAGAGGTTTGACACTGCCATATTTGAATAGTTAAGAGCCTAGACATAGCAACAGTGACTGAGTTACACGGATGCCCCACAGACTCCTGTGAAATGTACAAACAGTAGGCAGAAAGGTGTTACAACACATGCAATGGTAACTATGAAGTACTGAAAGTATGCACCACTTGCACGTCGGAAATAGTGTAGTAATACATATGCTTATGCTAACCCACAGTCACAACTGCAGAATACCAGACAATTTAATGGGTGTACCCCACTGATATGTACCATTCCATGAGGCAGATAAAAGATGCACCTGAGAGTCTCTGGGGCCTGCTCAGCAGCATACTCAAATACCCTAATAGATGTCAAAGCCCACACCATGGCCAGACCACACTGCATGCAGTAACACCCTAGCAGATATAGCAAGCAGTCCAAGGTGTGAATGTACATGGAAAATAGGAAAGCCACAGCAACACACTACAGTCAAGACACCAAGCAGGCATACAAGTAGTGAATGTAAAGGGCAAATATTGAAGCCATAGCAACAAAGTGCAAGAGCCACTGCTATATACCAGTTACACCACATGTCCCACAGGAAAGCACACACACCCACATTAACAGTAGTAGTAGTCTTAGGTGTCAGTGTACATACACACTTAGTACAGGAAACTGGAAAAATGAATGGAGAAATGTTAATCTACAACACAGCCAGAAATTTGAGAGAGATACTAACCTTTACACTCACAGAACAGTGTCCACAGCATACCAGCATGGTCCCTGCCCTTAAACTCTGAAAGGGCTACGCCTGTCTCACATACCTTTTTATAGCACTGTCCTGGAATCACAGTGAGAACTGCAATCAGTACACAACTGGCTGCATGCAATTAGCAAATGCTGGCTAACAACTGGTGCAGAGGCCATCACATGGACATATGCAGATACCTACAAAAGCATGCTGTACTCCCAGTTCACACATGCAATACTTTCATTGCACCCTCTGGAGGTAGGGAGAGAAAGAGAGAAAAACAAAAAACATACACAAACAAAAGCACTCAACAAAACCTACTAGAAAGCTGACATCTGTCAACTGGGGCAGCAGCAGGACACCAATCCAAAAGGCAACGCAAGCAGCTGTGACAAACACAGGTAATGTAAAGTAATACTTTAAAAGTCTACATACTGTGAACCCTCCATATGTGTCATTGGTCTGTATCTATATGTATATGAAGATGTGCATAGGGCAGGGGACATACAGCAACTATCAGTGAAGGCTGTACATACATATGTATGTGAGGGCATCTATGTGCACATATCAATGTAGGTTGAATGTAGGTTGTAGTGCAATGTACAAAGTAGGTTTTACAGTTATGTATGTTTAGCAGTATGTTAGTGTGTGTATACAGTTTTGCAAACAAACGTTGATATACCTATCTATCATATGGATACGTATGTATGTCAATATATGCATGTATATATATATATATATATATATATATATATATATATATATATATATATATATATATATATATATATATATATATATAATATGCATATATGTATACATAGATAGAGAGGGATGTAGGAATACATAGACAGATGTAGATAGATAGAATATGTACAAACATATATATGTAATACACACATACAGATATAGATATATGTAGATACATATACATAGACAGACAGATCTGACTATCTACAGATATGACTGTATATGACAATCTCACACTCCGCCTGTCCCACCCCCTCTGTCACTCTCACCCCCTCTCTGTCACACTCCCCCCTCCATATCTATAGCAATATATGTACATTGATATATATATATATGTGTATATGTATACAGACATATATATATATATATATATATATATATATATATATATATATATATATAGACATATATAGACATATATATATATATATATATATATATAGAGAGAGAGAGAGATGTATATATATTCTGAGTGAGGCACATGTGTACAGATGTATTGCAACAGGTGCCTGGTGACAAAGGCATGGAGTGAACACCAGTGTCGAAACTGGAGTACCATACCCCATTTCAAATCACCTACACCAGTAACCACCAGATATGTGATTGGCTGCCCACCACTGCATGTGTCAGGGGTGAACAGGGTCATAAATGTGTACAATAGTCCCCCCAATGATAGTCACAGTGGCACACTATTCCTGGAATACCTGTACATGGTATGTGTCAGCCGACATGGTGTGTCAGCTATGGACATGTAGGTCAGTGTACCCCTCCGCACCACACAATGCACAATGGCTGCTACGGTATGTACCTCACATGACAGCTACAGATATGGAGAAGGGCACAGTGACATGTACGACACTGTGACAATGCACTCAAATACATTACCAATGCACAGTGACTGACAACACCACAGAGTGCACACATACTACCCACATAGAGGTTACCACTCCTGGATTTACATACTTAAGTCACACCCATGACAGATGTCCAACAACCATAGTAACACCTCTCACCATCCACAACCTAAATGACCGCTGTGTGTCATCCTTGACACCGCAGTAGAGAGCACATGGTGGAGGTGCAGGTTCCTACCCACAGATAAGACATACCCTGCAATAAACCACACAGCGTTAAGAAGCAAGACTCCCCATGAGTACATGTCACACATACCCCTGCTGAATGTTAGTCAGATAGGTAATATGCCATATGAGTCACCCTGTGTAACTGTTTGGCAGGAGCAGGTACCATCACATCACATGTGTCACAATGGTCAGGGTAGCAGAACAGTATGCTGCTGTAGTCTCAGGGGCAATAGCATATATGTATTGTATTGTATTGTATTGTATTTTATTGTATTGTATTGTATTGTGTTGTATTGTATTGGTATGTAGAGGTGCCTCCTTTGTGGAGTGGAAGCACTGCTGCTGTACGCCAGTGTACAGGTACATATCCTGTAGTCAGGCTAGTGTTACATAGCACTTCTATATGTGTGTCTAGCTCCTCTTGGAGTTCATGTAGCATGCAACCAGGGATACCATCAGGTCCCATTGATGCTGTGTTTTTTGCTTTTCTG
Source organism: Protopterus annectens (assembly GCF_019279795.1). Taxonomy (NCBI): domain Eukaryota; kingdom Metazoa; phylum Chordata; order Ceratodontiformes; family Protopteridae; genus Protopterus; species Protopterus annectens. The sequence continues at coordinate 189,499,481 of NC_056730.1, forward strand.
AGGGCGGCTCTCACCTGGACATCTGTGATGACAGGGAGGTTACATTCAGCTGGGATAAGTATGTCTTCGTTTGGGGGAGAGGGAGGGGGGGAAATTGCACTGATCCTGTCTGCCACAATGTTGCCAATATCTGTGGGTTCAGTGAATTATTTGTTGTTGTGTACTAACTATGAGCATATTGGAGGGTTTCTGACCAGGTTTCTAACATAACTGAAGAAGGCCTTGTGGTTATCTGTAGTGTCCCCGGTGATTTCCCTCTCAAAGTTGCCCATGGATGTTTGTATGAGAGAACATAGCTCTTTACTAGTGCTGATCAGACATGCCTTCCCTTTATGGAATTATGCTCTGTCTTGCAGTAGCTTCCCTCTTTGTTATACAATCTGTCTATGGCTGGGGTCCACCAGACAGGATGCTTTCCCTTTGTGGAGAGTGTCTTGGTCTTATATGGGATTGCATGATCCATGCATTCTCGGAGATGTCCGTAGAAATCATTTGTGAAGGAGTCAGCATTGTGGGTTGTGGCTTCCACTGGCCCAGTGGGCTTAAAGGATACCATCTCAGTCTTACAAAGTGTAAAGTTTGTGTTTGAAATGTTATTCACTGTAGTCGTTTGTGCTGGTGGTGGAGGTGCGATATGTATATCCAGGGCAATTAGTTTGTGGTCAGATCACAGTAGTTGATGATGTACCTCATACAGTACCTCGATACAAACCCCCAGAGTGAGGATGTGCTTTGGACCTGAATCAGTGTTCTGACTGCTGGGGTTTGGTAGTATGTCGTATGGAGTGTGCCAGGTACTGTTGCACAGTTGTTGGCTGAGCACTGATACCTGGCCATTTACATGTGTATCCACCAATAGACAGACAGATGCTATATATGTGAGATATGTTGTATCACAACAGTCGAGTAGCATATGTAGTATGTGTGCCAAATTCTGCTGACATATTTTGCTGATATCATTTTAATTATTTTTCAGGACCATGGCTCACCAGCGCAATCCAGCATACTCTGCAGCTGAGGATGAGGAAATACACCAGAGCCTGGTGTGGGATTATGCAATACTCTTTTCCCGCACCAGCCACAATCAGCAGGAGAGGGCTGCACTGTGGCAAGACCTGGTCCGTCGGGTAAATGACATAGGCATGCATAATAGGACATATGAGCAGGTACGACATCACTGCAGTGATTTAATCAGAAATGTCTGTCAGTGTGCGTCGGATATCCACAGGCAACAGGTTGCCACAGGTGGTGGTGTGGCTACACATCCCCCAGTCACCAGACTGGAGGGACTACTCATAAGTGTTGTGGCTCCAGCCCACCAACAACAACAACAGCAGCAGACATGCATTATGATGGAGGCTGGAGCCACACAGCACCATGACTACGAGCGTGCAGGTAATATGCCATATGTATAGTTGACTGTTGTGTACACTGGTAGTTAATGCATGTGTGAGGTGTGTCCTTGGTTTGTAGCTGTCATCATAGTATTTAATGTGCAAGTGTGATATTCTCAATATCAGCAGCTGACCTGTGAAAGGCAACTGTTGTACTACTGACCTGTATCATACTCAGTAACAATGGCACAGTTGTGCCCACTGACATTAATTTCTTCACTTCTGCAGGTCCCACCAGTGTAACAGCAATGCAGCCTATCCATGCTGGTGAGTGTGTATTAACAATACCTTTAATAGCCTTGATAGTAATAGTAATATTAGGCTCACTTAGTAGTGCTCTGTGTATGCATGCAGGTGTGTCTATGTCTGTGTGTTGATATCTCGCATACTGAGTAGTGTGCAAGTGTGCAACTGTGTGCAAGTGTGCAACTGTGTGCAAGTGTGCAAGTGTGCAAGTGTGCAAGTGTGCAACTGTGTGCAAGTGTGCATGTGTGCATGGGTGCATGTGTGCATCTGTGCATGTGTGCACCTGTGCATGTGTACATGTGTGCACCTGTGCACGTGTGCATGTGTGCATGTGTGCATGTGTGCACCTGTGCATGTGTGCATGTGTGCACCTGTGCATGTGTGCACCTGTGCATGTGTGAACCTGTGCATGTGATCATGTGTGCATGTGTGCATGTGTGCACCTGTGCATGTGTGCATGTGTGCACCTGCGCATGTGTGCATGTGTGCACGTGTGCATGTGTGCATGGGTGCATGTGTGCACCTGTGCATGTGTGCATGTGTGCACGTGTGCATGTGTGCACCTGTGCATATGTGCATGTGTGCATGTGTGCATGTGTGCACCTGTGCATGTGTGCATGTGTGCATATGTGCATGTGTGCACCTGTGCATGTGTGCATGTGTGCATGTGTGCATGTGTGCATGTGTGCATCACTGGTATCATTGTGTAGACATTGTAAACTGTGTTTCCTATTTCCCTCCCACAGGTTCTTGTGCTGCTCTGGTGTCATGCAGCAGGGAACCTGAATCAGGTGCCCCGGGTACTGATAATGATGACATCTGTGTAATGGCACAGGAAGGTGTGCCAGGGTCGGTCATTGGTCAGCCAATTGACAGTACACAGCTGTCAACCCCATCAATGTGCACAGTCATCCTGCCAATACATCCTTTGTCACCAATGTCCCTAGGTGATGGACAGGATACAGTGGGCGTTGACCAGGGTAATGTGGTATCTGTGGCACATGCTTCCCCACACAGCAGCCATGGACATGGCCCTGAGATGGTACCACACAGACAGATGTCCAGGGGTTCTCGTGGGAGCATCTGTGGGCATACTGCCCCTGTCAGACATGCCCACAGAGGTCTTACAACCTCAGCTATGTTTCGGGCTGTCATGCAGGCACAGTCACATATGGAATGGTACACCAGACAGGGTCTGAGGGAGCTGACAGCATGTCGCACAGCCATGACTGACAGTATGCGTGACATTGCGGCTGCCATCCGTAATTTCACTGATGTCATAGACAGACGTTGTGGGGACATATTAGATCAGTTCCACAACTACATGTCCATGAGCCAGGGCAATGGTGGACGGTTGAGGTGTCGACGTGGGCGTATGCTAACAACAGCAGCAGCTGGCAGTCGTCATGGACAACAACAGGGCCGCGGCCGCCCCCATAGTGCCAGCAGCAGCCCCAGCAATGCTGGCTCTGTGCTGTCATCAGACCGCCCCAGGAGACCACATGCACGTGGCTCTGGACAGGCCCAACAGGGTTCTGTGTCCAGTCAATGAACACCTGCTTCTTATGACAGTACTCAGTCTGGATTGGTACCGGATACGGTCCGTAGCACCCCTGCAAGGCACAGGTACCGTGTCCATGGCCAGAGACATTGATCTGTATGACCTGGCAGGTACAGTCTGTGGCTGTCCACAAACACCGGTATATGGCAGCCATGAGGTGGAACTGTGTGCATCCATACACACATGCGAATTGACAACACCTAGGGCTACCGCATACACGCACACACTGCATCAACATTGCCCCACCTTGTACTGATGTCCCTCACCAACACACATACACATACATGTCAATTGGTGGTATCAGTGGCAGACTCAGGCATACCAAGTTCACACCCTGTGCATATGATGAAACTATGCCACCTCCTGCAATCTGTAACATCAGTGCAGGTACAGGTTAACATGTTGCTGATGCACAGGGTGACTACATAGACGTGTAGTAATAGTATCATGTTGTTAACAGTACTGTGTGCTGATATAATTGTGGGTATATCCCAGCATGCCTGATGCAGTAAGGGTATGATTGTCTTGTACTGTTGTCTACACCCATGGTAAGTACCATAGTGTATCATCTGCAGATGTTTGGATACTGGTGGTAAGGATGTCAACAGAAGGCCACATACATAGGTAGCACAGGGGATAAGGTAATGAAAGTATTGATATGCAATGATGGACATGTAAACTGAAAGTGGCATGTTGCCCACACTGGACTCTGCAATGCGGATGTTTGAGGATGTTGATATGTGTGCAGTACTACACGACTGGTACAGGACACACAGGAGCACCCTAGCACTGCAAGCTCACATCTCATACCATGCTAGACAGCCTCAACACACAAAACTAACTTTCACAGGAGGGAGAGTCCCCATAAATGTCAGGGATACTGTGGTGACAGGACAGGTAGCATACAGCCTACTAAGTATGGAACCACTCTGTGAAGGCTCAGTGTCTGTTATTTGACATGTATTACTGCAGGTGTGAGCACCTGGGTTTCCATCCGGTTATTGTACATCCTGAAGGTACATGGTCTGTACACTTGTGTGTGCTGAGACTGGACCCTGGCCATCTGACCTGTGTATTTTCATGTACATGTGTATAGTGCCTGCATATTTGCACTGTTACCTACTGGAAGTGGTAATGCTTGTTTGTTGTACAATGGACTGCATACAGCCCTGCTTACTGTAGCTTTGTTTGCATGCATGTTTGCTTGCAGTTACCCTGGAACACTGATTCCACCTGCAATGCAGATTTACAGAGCTTCTGTGGATTCCTAGTGACATCTGCATAGCTTACTATATGTATGTCCATGTCTCACTTGGCAGAACGTCACTGTTTGTCCTGTTCGCATGTACGTTGCCTGTGACACATTGCATATGACTTACCTGGCATTTCACCATGTGAGCAGTCATATATGCCAGTGCTAACTAATCACAGGCACTACACCCTCACATACTCACCTTCTGTACCTTGTTCCCCATTGGCCCTATGTGCTGTTAATCACCATGGCAATCACAATACTATGGTAGCATGTGCAAAGGTCACTTGTCAGTCACCCTATGGTACAGTTGTGGAATATGTGAGTCATGTGGCAATGTCACAGCTGCCACATGTACACAGTCAACCCTCTCCCCTACACATGGACGTACAACACATGTGTGAGATGCAACCACATAACCAAACTGGGGACTAAGCACTCTGAACCCAGTACTGGCATAACCTGTCAGGTGGCATGAAATACTACAGTGACTACAATACCAGTCTGATGTAGACCTACACTGACAGCAATCCAAACACATGAACACACTGGGGCATTCATGGAGCCTCAGAATAGCATCCTGCCTGAGCAGCAGACACCTCTGCAGCTGGCACACAGGCATACATTAAGCCAGAACACAGCACGTGCAACACATAGCACACAAATCCTGTGTGCCAAACAGTCACAGCCTGTACGGCTAGACAACACACTTGCTACAGTTGTGTTAGGTACCTATATTGTCAGGTACAGTGAGGTCCTGCTCACCAGGCTGGACAAGGTGAAGGTCACAGTGATATGCCCGTGGGGCACTATGATCCACCACATAACACAAGCATACAGGTCAGTCAGAAGCATGGACACATATGACTCAGTCATTGTCCGTGCCACTATGGCTGACCTGTGATGTACCTCCCTGGACTACATGATAGGGAACATAGAAGGGCTCTCTGAGCATGTGGCACAGGCTGATATGACCCTGACCTTGGTTGGCATCATACCCTCACCAAGACTGCTGAAGTATTACTGAATGCTGATGAATTACTGTAGCTACAACACCCTAGCTGAAAGGTTCCTAGCATGTAGTCACTGCATTGCTATGGAACAACTTGTTACCATTCCCACAACAGGTGAAAACATGCAGCACCTGTTCATAAACAACATGTAGACTATATGCCCCAGACCAGATGTGTATCCCTCGCCGCTAGGATGATACCATATACAACTCACACTGTATATACACATACCACATGCAGCACCCACACAGAAAACCACAGTCATAATGTTATCCAGTGCAAATACCATGTATTCACATGTGGCAGGCGTCAGACATGGGAACTATTGGAGGTCACAGGTATATATGTGTATTTGGTACACACATACATCATCTGTGTGCATTGCCATTACTGGTTTAATCGATGTCATGCATTATTGTGAACAACAACCCACACACATGGGCATTCTGTGTGACAAAAACACACGTGGCATTTGTGGAATTCAAAGCCATAACTAACTGTGCTATGACAGTAGTGAGAGACGCAGTAGCAGAGCATGCTATTTGCATTACTGGGAGATTTGCCCTCTTCTGCTGTACTTGTAGGGTGCTGACATCATCTCTGTGTAGAGATTGGAATATGCAGCAGCTGGTGTGTTGTACTGGTTGCCAAAAGGGTCAGTTTTCTCACACATGTAATTGCACACACCCTACTTTCACCCCCCCACACACACACTTGCCATTTACAGGATTCAAACCCCTACCTAACTATGTTATGACACTAGTACAAGACGCAGTAGTCGAGCACGCTATTTGCAGTACTGGGAGGTTTCCCTTCTCCTGCTGTACTTATAGGGTGCTGACATCATCAGTGTTTAGAAAGGGGAATGTGCATCCTGTAGTGTGTTGTCCTAGTTGCCAAAAGGGACATTTCTCTCACACAGAATTGCACACACACTAACCCCCCTCACCCAAACACACACACTAAGCATTTGCAGGATTCAAACCCCTACCTAACTATGTTATGACACTCAAGACGGACGCATCAGTAGAGCACGCTATTCGCATTACTGGGAGGTTTCCCTTCTCCTGCTGTACTTATAGGGTGCTGACATCATCAGTGTTTAGAAAGGGGAATGTGCATCCTGTAGTGTGTTCTCCTAGTTGCCAAAAGGGACATTTCTCTCACACAGAATTGCATACACACCAACCCCGCTCACCCACACACTGAGCATTTGCAGGATTCAAACCCCTACCTAACTATATTATGACACTTGAAGGAGACGCATTAGCAGAGCGCACTCTCCGAATTACTGGGCATCTGTTCTGCACCTGCAGTATTTATAGGGTGCTGACATCATTATTTATACAGAGTTATGTACATCTATTACTACCTGTCAGGTGGGGGATAGCATATATATGCATTTGCAGCCACCTACTTCAGAGTCAGATATGCACATCAGCACTGGCAGGTTATGTTCTATACCATGCTTCATGACCACAGGACCTGTAACACACAACACAACCAGTTCGGACCACCCTTTCCACATCCAGGACACACACTTTGCTTCCCTGGGAACAGTGCCAAGATATGAAGGTGTTCACATACACCATTCCAGTTGTTAACATCAGGTACAGGTATATTGTGTGTGGGAACTACTCAGGCCTCTACAACATTACCCTACAGCCACTACAATTTGTGAGTCCATGTGCTATGGCAGGACCACTCACCACAGCCACAAGGGGGAATACATATTGCACCTGACCATCTGCAACATGTGTACTCACTGTTCCACACCAGAGCTAGACCACCATTGTTGATATCTGACCATACCCACCTTTCCCTGGACATCCATATCCCATCCCCACCCCCAGGCAAGGTTGTCACTGCAAACAAAGTGTATTTATCAAAAGCAGACTTTACACTTGTGAAGACTGGGGTGGAAGACTTCAAAGGACCCATGCTGGGGGAGTATACAGGCCACTCTGCATAATCCTTGACAAGTGCATTCTATGAGCATGTGGAAGGTTTGCATTGATCATGCTATCCCAAATATACCCATGACTCCTCCACAACAGGACACCTGTCAGGTGTGCACCAGCTATATATGAGCTGTCCAACAGACAGAGTGAGCTAATACATTGCAGAGCAGTAGCCCACAGAGGGAGGACATCTCTGAACAGTACTGGCACGACACTTCAATCCCTCATAATCATCACAACAAAGTTTTGACAGTGAAATTGTCCAGACACTGCAGATAAGGCTCCCCTCAGTCTGTTATTGACGCCCACTTACTGTTAGAGGTCCTCACCAACCCTCTTCCAGCACACACCAACAACATGGATGTGGCATAGCAAATTCAACCCCTGGGATCTCCACTGTGTCCCTACTTGATGGAGGCACAGCACACTAGCCTCAAACAGTGCCTTATGTGACCTACTTTACAGTGGCACAGTAGCCTACTGTACTGGGGAGGCAGACGCCAAGCACACTCTGGCTAAGCTTTCATTCCCTAGGGCAAACAGCCTAGTATTGACCTCTACACCCATATGTTTAATTGTCAGATGCACAATATTTGTTGCTGATAGACTGTTTGCAGGTCTTTATTGCCATAGCATTCCCTGTTTCTATGAGCAACTTGTGTATCTGTGGAAGATGTTTGAATATGAGAGGGATCCACTATATCACTTATGTCTCTGTAGTCATTTAACTGTGTGCACTGGGCAGATTGCTGTAATGTGGTTGGTTCCTGGAATAACATGTACAAATACCAGATATGTGTGGCCAACTGCTAAACTGAGATATGGCCTAAGTGTGTGAGCATGCCCAGTTCAGGCTTTCCATGGCATGTTGTCTGACATATGTCTCATTTATCAAAGTGTGCGAGCATGCCCAGTGTGAGCTTTCCATATGTTGGACTCTGCAGTCCACCACATTTGTGGATGAGTGTGAACTTCAACAATATCTCATGTTTATGGTTGTGTGTTGTGTGTCATGTTGTGTACTTACTGTCCAACTGCTTTGTGTCTGAACACAACAGGGATTATACTGTGCCTGCAGGGTTTGCATGGGATACTTTGCATACAGTTGTCAACATCCTTTTGTACTGACCTAACACTGTAGTACCGTATAGTGTACTGGTTCAGTACTTTCACTGTGGTGGACAGTATCCTGGGCTTTAGTCCTATCACTGCTTTACATTTTCATAGTGAGCACAACAGACTGGTTAGGGGCCAGTTGTGCACATATGACCATGTTGCATTATGTTCAGATATGGACTACTTACATCAGGCTTGTCCAACATTGGTAGTGTATTCCACAACATAGGTGGACATTGGCAAACACTAGCGATATGCCCTAGGCCATTTCTAATGCTAGTCAGAGAGTGTGCTTGTCCTTCGACACACATTGTAACTGGAGTTTGCCATGACATATGTCATGGTTAGTATACTGTGCCTCCGTCTACCCATGACATAACAGTGACACCCAGGGTAAACCTACCATCTCCCATCCACTCATCAAGATTCCTCTTGAGGAGAGTCGATGAGTGACTCTCTGGCTAACCTGTACTGGGAGTTTACTCAAGAGTGGGGGTGGCTTCTGTGTTATGGATCATTCAGTAGAGCTTGTCCTATGTATGTCAGTGCTGGGGTTCAGGTCTCTCATGTGCATAGCTCACTGCCATTCAGATTGTACAAGGTGCAGCATGTTCATTGATTCCAGCTTGGACATGGCTTTATACATCAGACACAGCTTGCCTCTTGGCGGGCAGTATGGCAGTGTGTGGAGCTGCAGTTTGTTTAATCAGGCAACACATGGCATCTGTTCAAGCTCTTTGATACTCCTGGTGAGGTACTTTTGGGGTCTTTCCAGTTGATGGAGGTGTCTGCTGAGGTACATCCCACAGGGGCCATTGTAGTCAATTGTGATGCTGATGAAGGATGACTGCAGAGCCACAATGACCTCTCCTGATCTAGATCTGACAACCTTCATGATTAGGTGGGTATATGGTATGTTTCTGTAACCATTACAGCCACATGCTTGTCCAATGCAGGATATCTATCAACTTGTGTCCCCAGGTCTCTTATTACATGTTAAGTACTTAATGGGTTAACACCTATGTGGTAATTGGTGGGCACTTACTGTATATCCACAGGGGTTGACTATACACTTTTCTGCAATTAGCTTGCTGACATGGCTATGGCACCAGTTGTCTGTTTCTATGTGGCCCTTTTGTGGGATGCTTGTGTCAGCTGGAGGGTCAGATATGGTGGCCAGTTTGTAGTCCTCTGCAAACTTGTTCAGACACAGTCCTTCCATGTTGGCCTGTACCTATGGGACATATATACCAAACAAGGGAGGTCCCAGGACCAAGCCTTGTGGGATGCCAGTTATATCTGGTTTGTAGTCTGGCATGGCTGCAGCATTTCTGACCATGTCAGTTCTGTCCTTGGTCTGGTTTGCAACCCCTCTACTGACATAAGGGTTTATATTTAAGCTGGTGAGCTTATCTATAATGAACATGTGGGGTATTGTATGGAAGCCTTTTGCAAGGTCCAGCTAGGCTGTGTGGACCACATTCCCCTCATCAATGACCTTAATGACTGTTTCAAATGAGTCAAACATGTTTAAGGGGCAGGATCTGCACTTAAGAAAGCCACACTGGGTAGGGTCCAGTGTCAGTAGGTCCCCAATATCTTTATGTCTGAGGTACATGCTGATCCTTTCCATAGCTTTGCAGACCAAGCTTGTCAGGATTCTGGGGTGGTAGTTTGCAGTATCCATTCAGGCAACACCTTTGTGGAGAAGGACCACTGCTGTTGTACACTGCTCTTTGGGTACATATCCTGTGGTAAGGCTGACATTGAGCAGTAGTGTTATTTGGCATTCCATTCTTCTTGGAGTCCATGTTGGACTCAGCCCAGGACACCATCTCATACCATTGATGCTGTGTGTTTTGCTTTGTAGATGATGGCTGTTACCTCAGCATCTGCAATGTCAGGGGGCCAGCACTCTGCTGGGATAGATATTTTGCATTTTTTTTGGGGGGGGGGGGTTTGCACTGCACCTGTCAGGTTAGAATGTCAATATGTGTGTGTGTTTGGTATGTTGTTTGTAATATTTGAGTGATTCAGAGCCTATCTGTGAATTCCCAACAAGGTTCCTACCATCAGTTAAGAAAGCCTTGTGATTATCCTTAGTGTCCTGTACAATTTGTATCTTCATAGGTTCATAGGTTCATACTAGGCTATCCACCCTAGGGCATTTATAAGCCTAGCCAGAGTGTGTGTGGCTTTCACCACCCCTTGCTATGTGAATATTATGGCCATTTATGATTTACTTTACTGTGCCTCTGTCTGGACGTGACACACTGAAGACCCCCAGTGTACATCTACGATCATCCATCCACTTGGCAAGATTCCTGTTGAAGAGAGTCAGTGAGGGGCTCTGCCTAACATGGAGTGGGATTCCATTCCAGGGTGTAGGGAGCCTCTGGGTTATGTATCTGTCCCTCCAGCACATCCTATTTCATTATGTGTTGAGGTTGACATCTGTCACTCTCACAGCTCCGATGGATTTGGGTTTTCTGGGGTGGAGCATGTCCATTACTCCTGTGTTGGACATGGCCTTGTATAACAGGCATACAACGCCTCTGCGTAGGCAGTATGTGACTGCATACAGCTGGGGTGTCTACAGCCAGGCAGCATATGACATATATTTGAGACCCTTTATCCTCTTGGTGAGGTACCTTTGAGGTCTTTCTAACTGCTGCAGGTGTCGGGTAAGGTACATCCCAAATGAGGCATTGTACTAGATTATGGGTCTGATAAGAGAACAGTATAGGGGCACAATGACCTCTGTTGACGTAGATGTGAATCCTTTCATGATACGGTGTACAATATAGACAGTCTTCCTAGCCACGTTGGCAATGTGAGTGTCACATGACAGGTTACTGTCCACTTGTGTCCCTAGGTCCCTGATTACTCCTTCCATACATTATGGATTACCACCTATGTGGTAATTTGTGAGTACCTTGTTTGGTATTTGGTGAGACATTCATACTGTCCAGTGTCTTCAGGATGGCTGAGTAGGGTTCCTGTGTATAAGAGTGTGGTCTGTAGCATTCTACAGACTGTACAGCAGTTTTGCCTATGGTTAGTTGCACATGGGTGGTCTCCGATGCTTCGTGCATTGTCAGTTACCTGGACGTGTGGGTGTCTGTGCTGAATATGGATACTCCCCCTCCTTTTATGTTTTGGTCCAGGTTTTGGGGCCATAACGCATGATATGAGGTATAACCTGGTAGTGCTGGTGTGCTGTCAGAAGCCTTGCTGCAGGTTTCTGTCACTGCACGGACATCGATGCTCTCCATACTGGGGAGGGCCTCGGGAGCATGCATGTTGAGGTTTACACGTCTGGCATTGGGCAGCATTACCCTTATGTTTCTTTCCACTTATGTTTTCTAGGGAGGTGGGTTAGTCTTTTCAGCCTTGCCTACGAAAGGCTCTATGGAGGTGGCAAGAGCCTTATCCAATATACAGACACCCAGGGGTAACAGGTGCAAGCCATCCCTGGCACAGCAGCGTGGCTTGTCAAGCATGACATCCCAAGCAGACAGACAATGGATCCCCTTGGAATGACACCAGTAATTGTGCCACTTGTTAAAGCTGATCATTCTGTGTTTGTACTGTGGCATCATTCTTGATGAGGGTAGGATGCTGCACATGGTCAGTGTCATACCGGCCTGGACTACATAATCGGAGAGCTCATCTATGTCTCTTTTCATGGAGGTACATCTCAGGTCATTCACGCCAGCATGGACAATGACTGCATCATATTTCTACTTGCTTTGGGGTGACCTGCGTACTTGTGTTATGTGCCGTATTGTAGCAGCCTACAGGCAGTTTACTGTACCCTTTCCCTTGTTCAGTCTGGTGAGCGGGACAGCAGTGTGTCTGACTATGGAGTCACCTATTACAACTGTATCAGGCATGTTGTTTCTCCTTCTGGCCTGTGACTGTTTGGCACACCAGCTTTGTGTACTATGTGTTGCATGTGCTATGTTTGGAGGTAGTGTTTGCTTGGGATTCTGCTTTGGAGGCCTCTGTTGTTGTGGTGTGTTTGTAATTAGAGCCTCTGGGAATGTTTTTCTGTGTTTATGTCTTTGGTTTGCAGTTGTGATAGGTCTATGTGAGACTGAGTTTGTGGTGTGTGTGGTTACCTTCTCCTCCTGACTAGTTTTGACAGTACTGAGTTGCGAGAGCTCAGCCTCCAGTTTGGATAAATGGTTGCATCTCTCACATATATTTGTATTTCTTGGGGGGAGGTGAGGGTTGTCTGTGTACATGGGGCAGGTGTAACATTGCCTCAAGATTCACAGATTCAACTTGTTGTAGCTGGCCTTAGTGGATTGTATGAGTGGACATATTTTATTGCCATACTACTGATCAGAGATTACTTCCCTTTTTATGTTTGCTCTATCATGTAGTAGCTTCCTCATTCTCTTGCATGGTTTGGTAATGGTTGGAGTCCACCATGCCAGATGCCTGCGTGTATGGCATTGTGTCTTGGTTTTATTTGGGATTGCATAATCCATGCATTCCTGGCAGTGTTCATGGAAAGCCTGTATAACAGGTTCTGAGGTGTGGCCCATATTTTGCACCTGCACAGGGCCTTTAATGGATTCCACATCAGTTTGGAGGAGTGCAACTTTTGCTTTACACATGTTTTTCACTGTGGTTTTCTGGCCAGGGACTCGGGTCAGGATGTGTATATCCGGTGTGATTACTCTATGGTCTGGTCTTACCAGTGAGGGATAAACTTCTCATCTTGCCATCCAGTACCCATGTTGCTGATTATCACATCCAGTATGCTTCCCCCTCTTGTGGGAGTGGTACGTTGTTCATGGGCATTTTGGTTTATGGATTCTAGGAACCTTTGTCCTACAGTGTTGGAGCTAGAATAATGCTCCCAGTCTATGTTTGGGTATTTTCAGTCACCCAATATAATGTGGTTTGGAGGGCTTGATATATTCATGTATTCCAACATAGGCCAAGTGCAGTTCCTGGTGTTAGGACAGTAGTCTGTAGCAGGCTATAAACTGGGAGGCAGTTTTAGCCACTGTTACTTGACCATGGCTTGTCCATGCTGCTTCTTGTTGTGGTACCAACATGGGGGTGTGGTTATCCTTGACAATTATTGCTAGTCACCCTCCTTTTGTAGCTTGTTCCATGTTTTGAGGCTGTACAGCACAGTATGAGGTGTAATCTGGTAGTGTTAGAGTGCTGTTGTGAGCCTTGACACAGTTTTCTGTTACAGGACAGATATCAACATTCTCCATACTGGGGGAGTTTAGACTGCATGCATCTTGCTATTTAGACTTCTGGCATTGTGTAACATTACATCTAGGTTCTTATCCCTTGTGATACCTATGGAGGTGGGTTTGTGTTTTGAGCCTTACCTATTCAAGGCACGCTGTGGGTAACAACAGCCTTTGCCAGTATCCATAAGGCCAGGACTGATAGGTGCACACCACCCCTAGCAGGTGGAGCATCATGTCATGCTCACCATGTCATCCCAGGCTGGCACACATTGGATCCCCTTTGACTAACAGCAATACTTCAGCCAATTATTGCAATTGATCATCTCATCGTCATATTGTGGCATCATGCTTGGTGAGGGTACGATGTTAGTCAGGGTCATCAAGTTTGCACATACTACATGGTGTTACATTGCTTAATACATGGCATTCATGCCTCAGGTGGTGCTGCAGGGCTGCCTCTGTCGGATGCACATACTACACTCCCTGTACATGTTTGAGAGCAGGTTATGTCATTTTAGGCATCCCTGTTATTATATGAGTGAGTCAGAGAGGGGTATCATTCCCAGTGTTCCTACTGAGCCAGTGTATGTGCTATGCGTTGCCTCTTTGCCAAGGCCAGGGCATACTGGGCACACCTCCTTCTGCCTACTGGGGCAGGCTCAGGTTGTTCCTCCTCTGAGTCACGATCTGCCTGTGATGGCCTTGGCAATGGTGGGGGGCTGTTTGGCCCAGCCCTATGCTGGTCCTGCTGCAGCTGTTTTCACAAGATCATATTATGTAGCATAGCACATACCATGACAATTTGGGTACATGTAGTTGGTGAGTACTGCAAGGCTCCACCAGATGTGTCCAGACACCGGAACCGTGACTTGAGCAGCCCAAACACATGCTCTATTACATTACGTGTTTGTGCGTGTGCCTCATTATGGCGTTCCTGTTCAGGTGTGTGTGCGTTTCTGATGGGTGTCATCACCCATGGCTCCAGTGCATAACCTGCATCCCCCACTAGGTGTCCATGTGGGATGTCCCCATTGGCAAATGTCTGGTACAGCTGCGTCAAATGCCAGATATGGGAATCATGGTAGCTCCCAAGGCAGCCAGCACACACATTATTTATTATGCCCTGGGCATCACACACGACCTGGAAGTTGATGGAGGGGAAGCCCTTGCAGTTTATGTAGGCCCTACCCTGCTCACCGGCTGGTGCTTTGATGCATATGTGCGCGCAGTCTATTGCACCCACTACCTCAGGGTATTCCGCTATTTGCTGGAAGAGATGCATATTGCTGGCCAATACCTCACGGGCATTGGGGAAATATACATGATCACCGACATGTGCTGACATGGCATCCAGGAACTGGTGCAGTACCCTGGAGGCTGATGCCTGTGATATCCCCATCATATCACCAGTTGGTCTCTGGAAGGTACCTGTTGCTAGTATTCTTAGGCCAACACATACCTTGGTTTCCACTGGGATGGGTTCCCCTCTGTTGGTTCTGTGTGTGAGGCGTGGCCTGCACAGCTCGACAATTTGCTGCAGGAGGTCTCTGTCCACTCTATAGCACTCCACTATCTCCAGCTCATGTAACCCGTGGTAGGTGACCCTGGGCCTGTACACTCTTCTCCGTCTCCTCACTGTGGGTTGTCTGGCACCATTTGCATTGTCACCACCCTCAGCAAGTTGCCTATGTCTCCTTATGACAGCTATGGCAGCCCCTAGCATTTCTGCTCTGAGTTCAGCTTTTTCAGTTTTCACTTCTAATAGCTTACTCCTGTCTTGCAGTGTCTCTTGAGAGAAACATCCTGCAATGCTGTTTACAGAGTTTTAAGTGCTTGGCTGGGCTACTATTCTGCCTGTGTAATTGCCTGCTTCTAATTGTTTTCACTTGCTTGCTCCAGCAGTATTCCCTGCTAGCTTCCTGCTAATTCTGTTGCTTCCTTTTTCCTTTCTGTTTCCTCAGGGGGGAGCAATGCGCATACCAGCAGAAACACGCTCACAGTGGCTTACACGCGCGCACACATGCTTACACGGTTTAGAATCTACTTATTCGGGTTAAAACGCGTGCACACCAGTGCAAACAGTCTTACAAGTCTGCCAACAGGCTCCCACATGCTCAGTCTGCCTTACACGCGCGCACACTGCCCTACTCATGCCTCATGGTGTGCACACGTGCGCATGCACGCCCAGCAAGAAACTTTGGTGTAAGCAACAGTGTACACCTTCCATTTCTTGACTTTCCCATGCTTATCTTGTGGTACTCCTCTTTCCATGATATGTGTCTGACATCTGTCATGTAACACTGACCACCAATGAACTGCATTTCTTTCTGCCATTCCCCCTGTGATGTCACCTATCTCCTACTCTGTTCCTCCCCCCTTATGTAACTCTTACACTACTCAGAATGTGCTCATTTGCTATGTGACAGTGGGATTCAGTATCCTAACACTCATTTACATCAGATTGCCTACTAATGCTTAGTTACATGTCTTAGACTCAGCTTCCCCCCTTAGCAACCACTAAACGGTGGCCATGTTGTTTTTGGTCTGCTGGTCCCTGCATTGTAAATCCATGTATTGCATAAAACCCACATTTGTGGGTTTATAACCTTCATTTTTATGTTTTATATAGTGCAGCCCATTTGTGAGGGGCTGCGCTGTGTTTAAACATCGGCGATCGCCGAAAAAAAAAATTTATTTCTCATATTTGCATCGGGGTACCTTGCCAATGGCCACATATTTGGCCATTGGCATGCTGCCTGACACATATGCACCCTTTATTTGGAGCTGACATGGCTCCATTGTGTTATTTGCAGAAACATACTCAGTTGTCAACTGAGTACATTTCTGCAGCTAACACGGCTCTTACATGGGCTGGTTTGGGCTTTGTGGATCGCTAATCTACCTCATTTGCATGCCTTTCGGCTGCAAGTGAGGTGATTAGCATATCCACGCCCAGTCCGTGTAAGAGACGTTTTAGCTGGTCTCTTACACGGAATTTCAGGCTGTTCCTGGATCGCGAGGGCTGCATGGAGTCTTACACTACTCTTAGACTCCGTGCAAGCCTTCGTGAATCCTGCCCAGTGTGTTTGCGTGCCACTGCCCTTTGCTAAGCCTAGCCCAATGGTTAGGGTTACCACCTGTCCCACCTTGCAAGGGACAGTCCCTCTTTAGGCAGTTGTGTTCTGACAAAAGATATTAAAAATGACAAATGTCCTGAGATTGTAGGACATAATTATGTCCTATATTGTATGTAATGGTTGCATAAAACAGTTATTCTGTATCTAAAATACCTAACTGTTATAAGAAACAGAATAAGCAACTACTACAAGAATAAGCTATTATTTAGGCAAAAAAGTTAAGTTCTATCCTTTGTACTGACCGTGGGTATGTGTCGGCCTGTAAAATCTGATGTTTGTCCCGAAAATGTCCCACTTTAGCCATTTGAAAAGGTGGCAACCCTACCAATGGTCAGAGCATTCACTCAATATCTGGCCATTCGCGGTCCAAGTCATCCTTGTCTGGACAGCCCAAAGATGAATGGGTATTACCCGGGTCAACCTACCATATCATGAAAGATAAGTATTTGCATGTATCTATGTGCGTGAAGTACAGCATGTGGAAGACCAAATATGCTAGGGTTGTCCTCACAACCATATTGGTACCAGAGATATGTAGAGTACGCAATGTGTACTGCTGTCTGTGCTATGGGCCAGCAACCAGAGAAGGGATGGATGGTGTGTTTGTGGAATTTGGGGGGGGTGATGGGTAATGTAATAATTCGCCAAGGGGAGACTGGGTCGGATGTACAATAGGTGAACTGGGGGTGTACGAGGGAGCAGTGGGTGAATCAAAAAGGAACCCAAAAAACATACATTCATATCCCCAATACACCCTGACAGGCCATACTACAGAACACAATCCCACAAACATATGAACATTAAAATGTGCGATACACATGTACAGAAACGGTACCGGCTCACATTCACATAATGGTCTGGCCTGAACTGAGCCATCCAACCCGTACACACTTGGATACATAATTGAATACCCATCATCCCCTCCACAGCACACCCCCCCCCTTGCTGAACGTCCACCAAAACCACCCATACTCAGGCTGATAGCTTGGGCCAGCCATATCTGCACATAGTGCCCCCTACCCACATCTAGTAGGCAGTCTCACCCTAGGCAGTCTCAGGCTTGCAAACTAGGTATCCTATGCATGTATAACCCTCCCTCATTTTCATATAGCCAAAAGAATGGGAGTCATTGGCGTCCGCAATTTTTGGACATCCCTCATGGGATGTGACTGTTCTAAAGATTAGACTTGGTGGCACAACACGATGTCCAGCCACGTAGACATCCGGACACAAGTTGCATTAGCAGTAGTTGTCCACAACCTTGCTCAGCCTCCAGCCGGTCCTGCATAACCTATGACCTGGGATTAAACCCCTGACCATGATGCATGTCTCCCCATGTGCATTATCAGGAATATATACCTTTCACATGTTCCCTAGAAGCTTCCCCATAGCCATCGTCCAAATAGTACACATCCACAAATTGTATACCCTGTCCAGGTTCCACGTCATAATGATGCACACAGCCCCTGTATACAAACGGTGCACGTCCCTCCCAGATGTGGGTGTTCATATACATGGCCATATACAACCCCAGATATGTAGTCATACATCTATAAATGTGCATACTTATATACGCATAGCTACAGCTACATATCACACATACATGCATATAAGTAGTTGTCAAGTATGTGTCCTATTTATAAATATGTATACTTGCAAATGTATACATATGTCTCTCAGAAACATATGAACATTAACATGTACTATACATATGTACACCAACCGACTGTCACATTTGCTGCCAGTAGTGTGGAATGCCTGTAGTAAAGTCATATATCCTAACTACCATCCACGCAGAATGTACCACAGATGGTGCAGTGGTCAAACCGATGACTAAGGTGTTTCCGTTCCTGGGTCCAAACCATGCAAGGGCTGCTAATTTTATATGATGCCCAGAATAATGGCTGTCAGATATAGGGTGATTAAGTAATTTACAAGCTGATGTAAGCAGGTATGCGCAGCGGTAAGTGGTGGTCATTCAACAGTATGGGAAATGTAAATAAGTATGTAGGTGTATAGGTGTGTGTATGTACAGACATATATGAAGAATGAACATGGTCACAATAAAGCAGTCATAACGAATATGAAAGGAAACAGCAGTGGAACACCCCATATTATTTAGTGCTGTCATATCAAGCTGGCCAGAGGTGAGCAAACATCCTGCGGCCCCAACCACAAATAGAATGTTAACAGTGGAACTAACTTTGTACACGTGCTAAGTCTGCCTTTCAAACAGGTACAGGACAGTCCCAGTCTCCATTCGGACAAGCCAAAAACCAGAAGACTAATTGAACACCCTGACCATTATATGAACATATGTCCCAGGAATATAAGCTTTGGACGTCTGAATATACTTGGAGTGAGCCAACATACGGGACTTGTCTAGAGCAGTAGGGAGTGGCGGATGTGTAGTGGTGTGGTTTATTTCTGACTGGAGAATGGATGACTGCTGTGTTAGTGATGTTTCGCTGCGTTTGTTCTGGTAACTATGAACCATGGGTATACATGCAAATGAAGCAGCACAGCAATAGTGTAGTGGTTAGAGCATCCGCCTATCGAGCAGAAGTTGCCGGTTCGACTGCAGCACACACCATTTACAACGCATAATCCGTATACAAGCATATCCTGCTAATTTTATGCTGTATAACGATATAATACCATTGAAATGTGAACTAGGGTGATGTATCACAGTAAGAATTTTATTTATTTATTTATTTCCAGTTTGATAACAGGGGATGTCCACTGGACCCAAAAGCCCATTTTCAGTGGAGGCCCGGGGAGAAAAGCTCCATATTACAAACACATTGCACACTTAAAGCTCCATATTACAAACACATTGCAGACTTAAACAATTTACAAACAAGTAAAAATAAAATGTTTATACAATTGTAGTGTTAGCAAAGAAAAAATACACATACATATGAAATGCAAATGAAGTAAATCAGAAGAGAAGTGTAGGAAAGAGGTGGTGCAAAGAAATAAAGGAGAAGAAATGTCAGGAGGAAAAAAAAGAACAGTTAGACAAAGATTCATTTTATGTTTGTGGTCAAAAATACATTTTACGGTAATCGTCAAAAATACAGTTGCAAGAAGAGGCATTATAGGCAGTGGGGAAGTGAAAATATAAAAAGTATTTACATAGAGTTTATACAGGGGGAAAAATGATAAAGAAGTTATGGGTGGGGAGCTGAAGAAAGAGTTGGAAGAAGAGGGGCAGGAGGGAGAATATTGAAAAGGGGATGTAATAGGATCTAGGTAAGAAGTATACAATTACATTTCCAGTTTTGGGAGAAGTGAGAATGGAGTAGAGATTTGAATTGTTCAGGGCTTGTAGTGATTCTTAGTAGGGGAGGAAGCAAGTTCCATTTTTTTGCTATAGTATAAGAAAGTAGTAGGTGGCCAGGGGGTCGTTTAGGTTTGTGCACTGAAAGAAGATTTTGGTGGGCTGATCTTAGGGGCCTGAGAGGAGTGTAGAAAGGCAAGATATTAGATAGTGCAGGGCAAGCAGTGGGTTTAAAAATTAGTTTGTGGGCAGTAGTAAGTTGGAGGTAGTCAAGATGATTAGGGAGTTATAGCCATTGAAGACTATGGAGGGAGATGCAATGGTGTGTAGAAAGAGTAGAGTTAGTAGCGAATTTGGCGATTTTGTTGTAGCAACTTTCTAGTTTTGAGGAGATAGAAGCTGTGAGGTTGGTTAGAAGAGGAGCATCATACAATAGAGAAGGTAGAAGGAAGGTGGAGGCGAGGGTTTGTCTTGTAGCTAATGATAGAAAGGGAGTGTTTCTATAAAGCATACTGAGCTTCTGATGTTTTTTTTTTTTATGTTTAGTTGAATATGAGTATTAAATTTCAGGTGTTCATCAATGGTAACACCAAGTAGTTTGGCACAAGTAACAAATTCTACTGAGGAGTGGGTGAGGCTGGTGATCTTGAAAGAGTGCTTATCAAGTGGGAGGGATTTTGAGGGGGAGAAAAGAATGATATGGGATTTATTGGCATTAAGGAGGAGATGGTTTTGAAGCATCCAATTCTCTGTAGTTGTGAAGGCCAGTTGGGTCTTGGCCTGGAGCTCGGGAAGGCTAGAGGCTGAGCAGACTAAAGTGGAGTCGTCTACATATTGAACTATTTGAGAGTTTGAAATTGCAGACTGAAAATCATTGATGAAGACATTAAAGAGCATTGGTCCGAGAATAGACCCCTGGGGAACTCCGGTAGGGGTAGGAAGGAAGGTAGAGGTACCCTTTTGCCATTTCACAGCTTGGGATCTATCAGAGAGATAACTTTTGAACCAAAAAAGGGAATCTAGGGAGAGATTGAGGTTAGAAAGGTGATTAAGAAGGAGTGTGTGGGATACAGTGTCGAATGCCTTGGAAAGGTCGAGAAGGACAGTGGAGACAATATCTCCAGAGTCACGGGCAAGGTTGACAATGTCTAAGAAAGAGAGGAGAGTAGTAATGGTACTGTGGCCAGGACAGAATCCGTGTTGATAGGGGTGAGGAGTTGGTTATTGAGGAGGTGGGGCATGAGTTGCAGGTGGATACATTTTTCAAGGACCTTTGAAATTGGGGAAAGAATGGCTATTAGGCGGAAATTAGAAATGCTATTATTTTTGCCTCCTTTATGAAGGGGCAGGATGTAGGCAGCTCACCATAGTTTGGGAACATAAGATTCCTGGATGGATCTGTTGATGAGAATGCTGATGGGTATGGCGATACCATCTGCAGCGAGCTTGAGAAAGAGTGAAGCGATATTGTCGGGGGCATTGGAGCATGGCTTGAGTTTGGAAAGAAGTTTTTTGATAGAGGTGATTGACACAGGTTTTAGATAAAAAGTGGGAGGGTGTTTAGGGGAGGCAGGAATGGGGAGAGGAGGGGTAAGTAGGCTTAGGAGTAGGGGAGGGGGTGGATTTGGTGAAGGTTTTAGTAAGTTCAGCTATAGAGTTAGTAAAGAAGGTGTTAAAAAGGAATGCAGAAGGTGTTTGCAAGACGGGAAACGGTGGTTAAACATGGTGAAATGGAAAACCGCTGGTGAAAAGTGTTGTACTCACCCTTTGTCCAATGGCCCTTGTTCTGCCCAGCAACACAATAAACCGCCTCAGCCAGGCTCAATGCCAGGACCCTAGACACCACAACCATTGTGATTTACCACTAAGCTATGGCAGTTATACCTAACTCTGATGTTATCACAAACATAGCAGACAGCACAGTCATTCAACAGTATGATCAAAGTAATTAATCATGTAGATGTATATGCATGCGTACGTACAGATATTATATATATATCTACAGAATGAACATGGGCACAAGAAAGTATTCATAACAAATGCAAAGGAAAACAGCAGCGGAACACCCATATTATCTAGTACTGACATATCAAGCTGTCCAGAGGTGAGCAAACCCCCTGCGTCTCTAACACAGACAGAATGCTAACAGTGGGAGTAACTTTGTACAAGTGCTAAGTCTAACTTTCAAATGGGTACAGGGCAGTCCCAGTCCCCAGTCCCCAGTCCCCAGTCCCCAGTCCCCAGTCCCCTGTCCCCAGTCAGACAAGCCTAAACCCAGATGACCATATGAACACCCTGACCATCATACAAACGTATGTGCCAGGAGTATAGGCTTGGGAAGTCTGAATATACTTGGAGTGAGTCAGCATACGGGACGGGTCCAGAGCAGTAGGGAATGGCACATGTGTGGTGGTGTAGTTTTCCCAACAGGAGAATGGATGCCTGCTGTGTTAGTGAAGTGTTGAGTCGTGTGTTCGGGTAACTATGAACCATAGGTATACATATAAATGAAGCAGAACACCAATAGTGTAGTGCTTAGAGAATCTGCCTAATGAACAGGCATTCACGGTTCAAGTTCGACTATAACACATATCATTTTCCTTGTGGAATGAATGTTGTTCTGCTGTAAAACTGACATAATAACATGTAAAAGTGAACTTGAGTATCGCAATGGACTTTTAACCAGATCCTTTCAATCAAAGTGGTACTGTCATAATGAATAAGGCACAAGTAAGCACAAATAAGTGGCAGTAAACATATGCAACACACAGTAAGCATATCTGAGCGCTATGCTGGTGTAAGCAGCGCCCAGCATAGGAAATGTATATAAGTATGTACAGATGTAATACCATAGTGCCTTTTTTAGGCAAGGCTCAAATTCTAAACCTACCACCCTAGAAAACAAAAATGGGAAGAAACTCAGGGTAATGCTGCTCAATGCCAGAAGTCTAAATCTCAAAATGCACGCACTCGAGGCCCTTCTCAGTATGGAGAACATCGATGTCTGTGCTGTAACTGAAACCTGGTTCAAGGCTCCTGAGAGCACCCCGGCACTATTAGGTTTTACCTCATATCATGCGTTCCGGCCCCAAAACCCGGACCACACCACAAAAGGAGGGGGTGTATCCATATTCATAAAGGATACCCACACCTCCAGGTTGGTGGCAACGCATCAAGCTCGAAACCATCCAGGTGCAACTAACCATAGGCAAAACTGCTCTACAAATTGTAGCATGCTGCAGGCCACCCTCTCAAACTCAGGAACCCCACACAGCCTTCCTGAAGACACTGGAGGGTATAAATGTATCTCCAAACACCATCATATTGGGTGACTTCAACTACCCGAATATAGACTGGGAACATTACTCAAGCCCTAACTTTCTAGCCCAACGGTTCCTGGAGTTCATAAATTCAAATGCCATGGAACAGCTAGTCACTGTTCCCACGAGAGGAGAAAATATACTAGATCTCATTGTCACAAACATGGGGACAAAATGCTCCACACCGAAGTATCCTCATTGGTGAGATCTGATCATAAACTAATCTCACTGGAAATCCACATCCCGCCCACCCCAAACAAAAAGACCATAGTGAAGAACTTCTCTAAAGCAAACTTCACACTACTCAAGACTGGTGTGGTATCCTTCAAGGCCCCTGAGCCAGAGGAAACCACAACCCAAGCTGCGGAAGCCCTTATAAATGCCTTCTATGAACACCTCCAGGACTGCATGGATCAGGCAATCCCAAATAAAACCAAGACTCTTTCCACAAAGGGCAAACGTCCAGTCTGGTGAACCCCAGCCATTAACAAACTTTACAATAAGAGGAGAAAGCTATTACATGATAGAACAAAATCCATAAAAGGGAAGTCACCCCTGATCATTATTAGTAAAAAAATACGAGCACTCATAAAATCAACTAAGGCCAATTTTGAGAGAAAAATTGCCATGGATTCAAAGGACAATCATATGGCTTTTTTCAGCTATGTTAGGAACCTGGGTGGAAACTCCCAGATATGCTCAGAATTAGTCCAAAATGATACAAAAATCACTGAACCCACAGACATTGCCAACATACTGGCAGACAGGTTCAGTGCAAACTTCACCCCCCTCTCCCCCGCTAAAGGAGAGATAACTATCCCAGCCGAGTGTAGCCTCCCGGACATCTCAAATGTGCAGGTGAAAGCTGCTCTCTCTAAAGCTAAAAACACAGCATCAATGGGACCGGATGGTGTCCCCGGCTGTGTGCTACACGAGCTAAATGAGGAATTAAACCCGCACAAGGCAGCTGTTTAATCTCAGCCTTACCACAGGATACGTGCCCAAGGAGTGGCGTATGGCAACTGTGGTCCCACTCCACAAAGGCCTCTACAGACCCTGGTAATTACCACCCCATAAGCTTAACAAGTCTAGTCTGCAAAGCTATGGAGAGGATCATAATGGGGCTCATAAACAAAGATATAGGGGACTTGCAGACATTGGACCCGACCCAGTTTGGCTTTGTCAAGGGAAGATCATGCCTTTTGAACTTGGTCAACTTCTTCGAAACAGTCACCAAGGCCATTGATGAGGGAAAGGCAGTCCATACAGCCTACCTTGACCTTGCAAAGGCTTTCGACACAATACCCCACTCGGTATTGTAGAAAAACTTACCAGCTTAAATGTAAACCCATATGTCACAAGATGGGTTGCAAACTGGCTTAAGGACAGAACCCACAGGGTTAGAGTTGCTGGCGCTGTGTCAGACTCCAAGCCGGTCACAAGTGGTGTCCCACAGGGCTCGGTCCTTGGCCCCCTATTGTTTGGCATCTACTTCTCAGAAGTACAGGCCAACATGGGAGGACTTTGGCTGACAAAGTTTGCAGGCGACTGCAAACTGGGCCATATAGTGGAAAGTGCATCGGACACAGATATCCTTCAGAAGGGACTCACGGAAACAGATAGCTGGTGCCAGAGCCATGGCCTGAAGTTAAACGCCAAAAATGTATAGTCATACCCTTCGGAAAAACAAGGTAACCCCAAGCTACCATATAGGTGGCAATCCACTAAGCACAGAAGAGGTTATCAGGGACCTGGGGACCCAGGTTGACAGTGGCCTTTCTTTGACACTCACATTGCTAAAGTGGTTAGAAAGACCTTCTACATTGCCCACCTGATCATGAAGGGATTCACATCCAGATCTAGTGAGGTCATTGTTCCCTGTACTCTTCACTTATCAGACCAATGATCGAGTACAATGCCCCATTCGGGATGTATCTCACCCGACATCTGCAGCAATTGGAGAGACCCCAAAAGTTCCTCACCAAAAGGATAAAGGGACTCCAAAATCTGTCATATGCTGCCAGATTGAAGAAACTCCAGCTCTATTCAGTCGCATACCGCCTGCTCAGAGGTGACATGTGCCTGACATACAAGGCCATGTCCAACCCGGAATTAATGGACATGCTCCACCTCAAAAATCCAAATCCACCAAAACCACTAGAGCAAGCGACTTAAACCTTAGCACGGATATAAATAGGATGCTGGAGGGATAGATTTATCACTCAGAGACTCCCTATGCTGTGGAATAAAATCCCGGTCCATGTGAGGCAGAGCACCTGACTCTGTTCAAGAGAAATCTAGATCTATGGATGGGAGATCGTAGGTTTACCTGAATCATATCTGTGTCACTGCTGGACAGAGGCACAACAAACTAATGGGCACAGTATTTTTTCATATAAGGGTGGCGTAAGCCACAAAATTTGGGCTAGGCTTATAAATGCCTTAGGGCAGATAGCCTAGTATAAACCTATGAACCTATGAACCTATGAACCTATATATATATATATATATATATATATATATATATATATATATATATATATATATATATATATATATATATATATATATATATATATATATATATATATATATATATATATATATATATATATATATATATATACATATACACACACACACACACACACATGTGTGCATATATATATATATATATATATATATATATATATATATATATATATGAAGAATGAACGTTGTAACAATAAAGCATAGACAAGAGATGAAAAGGGAATCAACAGCAACTATGGTATTATATAGTGCTGTCAGCGTATTTCATAACAAGCTGGCCAGGAGTGAGCAAAGCACTGCTAGTGCTACTCACACCACAGGTAGGGTTTTACCAGTGGGAGTAACATTGTTGAATTGCTAAGTCTACTTTACACACAGACAGAGAGTAGTCCCTGCTGGGACTACCAAAAATTCTAAGGCGCATTTGGGCATCCATCCATTACACAAACAAGGGCAGGTATGTTCAAAGACTAAATGGTGGGAGACCCTGAGAATACACGAGGTGGGACAACATATGTGTACGGCCCCCTAACGCTCTGGAGAGGGCAATGTTTGGAAGTGTGTCATGGCTGCGATAAGTGGATATTGGAAGTTACGCATGTAAGTTAAACACGGGTGGGGTGGAGGAACTAAAGGTATGAAATTATGGATCCAGGCGTTCCAGGGTTGGATGGCCCGGTTCTAATTGGACCGCCTCGTGGAGGTCAGCGAGTTCATAATAGATATATATGCATACACACATGCAGTCACCAATATATAGAAGTACATTCTCTGTAACACATGCATTCCATTTGTAGACATAGATAGCAGGAATGTGCACATACAAACATCGACAGTAGATGGAATAATAGGCTGTGCAGAAGAGGGATGGGATGAAACAGCTAAAACTCAGAGGTGTGTATAGTGTCCAAAGTCAGTGCTGTGCTGACGATAATCAAATGTGAGGGCTTCCCCACACATGGAATCATTCCTGTGATCTGCCCGCTACGGTAACGCCAAGTGCTAAACCGGTCTATTTCTAAAAGAAATACACTGAACACATACATAATTAGGCTCCCATGTGTAACGTGTGTGTTACCACATAGTCATACATATTAATTAATTGTAGTATCATGTTAACGGGAGTAAGGATGTAATGAAGTATAGAGTCTAATCTTGCCATAAATACATGCATGTTCCGTGTGGGGCAACTCAATAATTGCGAATAGTATTCCTTCGGTCACTCACATCACCAATGTTTCTGGACTAAACGTATGGGAGTTCTGAGGATATGTGGAGTGAGTAAACCGATGGGATGGCTCTATAGGAATAGGGAGTGGCCAGTGTGTAGTGTGCTGATACACCGCGAATCCAACAGGAGAATGGATGACAGCAGTGTTAGGGTGGCATTGGGGTGTGTGTTTGGGGAACCAGGAGCCATGGGTATATGGGTATATATGCATATGGAGCAGCACAGCAATAGTGCATTCGTTACAGCAACCCCCTAACAAACAGACATTCTCGCACCGAATCCCATTGTATCACATTCCAATTACCATCGGTAATCCATACATGAACATATTGCGACATCTGTCTGCTGTATAACCTGCTAAATATTGATTACAGGATAACTGGAGTGAAGTGTTAGTGTCATAATGAATAAGGCACTAGAATGCAGGTGAAGCATATATAAACACCATTACGCATGTGTAAGCGCTTGCCGGAGTATGTATTGGTTTACAGATACACACACACACACACACACACACATATATATATATATATATATATATATACATATATGTATAGACATATATATATATCTATATATATATATATATATATATATATGGTTGCAGACATACATATATGTATGTATATATATATATATATATATATATATATATATATATATATATATATATATATATATATATATATAGTTGCAGACATATGTATATATATATATATATATATATATATATATATACATACATGCATACATATATATATCTATATATGAGTGTGTGTGTGTGTGTGTGTGTGTGTGTATGTGTGTGTGTGTGTGTGTGTGTGTGTAGATATACAGAGATATACAGTTATGACAGGAAACAGCACACAGGAATGACATATGTTCACAGGCTATGCCAATGGAAGTGAGGAGCCCAGGCATGAAACATGAAACATGTAGCATGCCCTTCCACCACCACCCCCCAGAAAGACACGGGGAAATATACATGCAAACAATGTAAAGAGTACACTGCTCCCCAGACCACAGGCAGGATACAACCGGGGGTGTACACAGTGCACCCGTGGATTGTAATCTTGGAACACAGACTGGAACGTCCCTTGCGGGACACCCCATAATTTGCACAAACCAAATAAAGGCGATAGACTGGCCATTTTGTCCACAGTGTATACAGACTTGGAATACAAGGGTGGGTAACCCTAGTGACCTATGGGCCGAGACAATTGTATGAAATGGGACTCGTGAAGTGGAGAGTGGCAGCGTGTAGTGGTGTGTCCAGAACAGACCAGGACCCAGAGTAAGGATGGGTGCTGTTGAGCAGGCGAGGGTGGGGGAACTATGGGTAGCTACTTATGGGTCTAGGTGTGCAGGTGTTGGCTGATGTGGGCCTATATGGACAGCCCTAGGGATGCAAGTGAATGTGTTCATTGGGCAGAGGTGTCAGCCAACGAGCAGCCACACCCACTGCGAGACCCACTAAAGCAAAGTGTAATCTATATGGCAAGAAACGGAATAACCAGATGTAGACGTATATATGTAGAGGTATGTGTGTGTATATCTACCCATAGCAACATAGAGATATGCCTCTCCCTCACCGTAGTACGAATGTATACATACAGAGAAAGAATACAGATACATACCCACATATAAACATATACATATGCAGACAACTATAGACCCATATGTCGTTAGATTTATATATATATATATATATATATATATATATATATATATATATATATATATATATATAGATAGCAAGATATAAATATACATGTATGCATACATATACATATATATCTGTATATATCAAAGAAAAAAATATATATATATTTGTGTGTGTGTGTGTGTGTGTGTGTGTGTGTGTGTGTGTGTGTGTGTGTGTGTGTGTGTGTGTGTGTGTGTGTGTGACAGTAAATATACACATGTATATAGCTAGGATATGATACAGCAGTTATGAGTAGCATATGTTCACAGGTCGTGCATATGGTGGTGGGAGGACCAATAAACAAATGTGTAACACGTAGCATCACCTCCCACCCCCCTAGCTAGGCCAGTGAGACATACAGACACACAATAAAGGTAAACACACCACTGCTTCCCAGACCATCGGCAGGATACTACCAGTGGGAGAGACCTGCAAGTTCTAATCTTGAAACATAGACATCGATGTCCCTTGTGGGACACCAAAAATGAATGATCAGAGCCAGTCCCGTAATGATTTATCAAACCAGGCTGTAGATGTGCACGGACCAGTAGGTTGTGCAAGCCTCATAACCCATGGGTCAACACAACGCATAACATGTGTCCCGACACGGGGAGAGTGGGCAGTGTGTAGTGGTGTGTTTATAGCCCACCTGCACCCAGAGTAAGGATGACTGCTGTAGAGGAGTGGCAGATGGGGGTACTATGGGTATGTGATTATGTGCCTAGGCGTGCAGGTGTTGGCTGTCAGAGCCATATTAGGACTGCCTCGGGGATGTAAGTAATATTCCAATATGGGCATAGCTGACGCTCATACCTCCCAACCCCTAAGAGCGCATCCACTGGATAGGCTGTAAACCATTGGGGGAACACATAGGGACCATACCATTGTCCCCGATTTCCAGGGACATCCCTGGTTTCGACTCAGATTCTAACTCTGTCCCACCTAAACCCTCCTAGAACTAGTGATATTAGGAGGAAAGGTGGTGGATTACACGTAATGAATAACAACAACAATTAAGAGTCATAAACAGCATGTACCTCAGACAATGTGTATGAATACATATGCTCTGAGGCTGTCAATGTGTCAGGTTGATAGCACCAATAATTTAAATGTGTCCCTGATACAGTCATCATTTTTCCCCAAATCGTATGAGAGGTCTGATAGGGAAAGAAAGCACATATTCCTCTGACTACCTTAGAAAGATGATAGAATAATAGGTATGCAGTAGCATGACTCAGCTGACAGATGTGGGTCCCAAAACACAATTACTTGTCTATATTGAAGAGTCTCAGTTCCCATGTATCAGCCAGATGAATGCAGATTGTAAGAGGAACACACAAATAATATGAATAAAACACTGGACAGGCCCCTGATTCAGTACAGTCGAATGCCATGCCTAATGGGCAGCCATTCCCGATACTGTAGGCATGTATTCATGTAATAGGCATCACAAGGTAATATTTTGGCCCTCGCCTCCCACCCAGGGGTATGAGTGTCAGATGCAAGCACCAATGTCAGTGCATTTGGTGCGCAGAGCAAGCGGGCGAAGCCTGTTTGCCCGCCAGTATGCGAGTATTACACTGGTAAAACAATGTGGAGGCTAATTGAGTGTAAGAAGCTGTAACCAGAGGTTAGCATTGCATAACACTGCGCAAACCCACGCACACCCACTCACAACTGCTTTCATGTGCCTTAATCCCTCTGCATCCAATGGCCTTGTTCTGCCCTGCAACAAAATAAACGGCCTCTGCAAGGCTTGGAACCAGGACCCTGCACACAGCTAATGTGATTTACCAATACGCCATGGCATATATACAGACATTGGACATTACCACAAACATATCGTACAGCGCAGTCATTCAACAGTATAGGAATGTATTCCATCATGTAGATGTATGTGTGAGTGTTTATGTCCAGCATATAGGTACATACATATATAGAGATATATCAGGAACATACCATGTGTCAACAAAGCATTACAAACGAATGAAAAGCATATATAGAGATATATCAGGAACATACCATGTGACAACAAAGCATTACAAATGAATGAAAAGGGGAAACACCAGCGATGCCTGTATTATGTAGTGGTGTTGTCCTATGTAATATCAAGACTCCCTCAGACAGACATGTGTCAGTCATACAAGCAAACAGTTGTATATTGGCCGTATACATCACTCTGTGCATGTAATGTACATTAATACAACAGTACCTGTCCAATTATTATGTGAGAACAGTACTCTTGCAAGGTGCTGTGTGCATCATCATCATCATGATAAAGGTAAATGGGGTAACCAGAGAGGACCGTAGTGATGTGTGTACAATGGGGTCATCCGCATCACGTGTACCTGGAACATTTAGAGTGATGTGCATACAAGGATCGTGAGCCTGAGGGACAGGGGTGAGGATAACAGAAGTATGTTGTGATGCATATTACAAGGGTTACATGTGTCCAGTGGGTACGTGTGTGAAATGGACAGCTATGTATGGGGAAAATGTTGTCCTAGGAACTGATTGGCCTTATGTTTCTGTAGGGTGAGAGTGGGATGTGGGGGGAAGGAGAAGGCATGCCCGTGGAGGATAGGTAGGGTAGGATCACACACAAGACAGCATACAGGGTCGGTATATGACACATGTGAGGGGATACACCTTGGATGGGGAGGTGTCCAGCATTCACAAGGCCATGGGAACAGTGGGATGGAGGTCCCCAGCCATGGGCAGCCACCACTGCCCCAAAACAGCTGCAAAGGAGGCAGTGCTGGGGCTGTCCAGGGAGCGACCTCACCCTGTAAATGTGACACTACACCCTTGAGCTTGCATATCTGGCCTAAGAAACCCTTATTGAGCCCCTAACGCACTACATGGGACCGCATGACAGCTGACATGTTCCTGTCTAGCCTTGCTCCCAGGGTGGACAGTCCCCATTCTCAGTGGTAGTACCACCAGAAGGTGGTGCAGACCCAACAGAGGTTGAGGTCCAAGGCTGGGCCTCAGATGTGCTGGTGCCCAGTGCCATGGTCAGCTGAAGTGGACAGGAGGTTCTGCCAGGACCTCCAAACCCATACAGCCTATGGTGTTGCAGTTTAAACACACATATGGTTTAGTAATAGACAACAGCATTCAGGATTAATTACAACAGTATGCATAGATATGACCATCAACCCAACACAACAGATGGTATACATTTGCAGAGGGAGCACAACACATGCATATATACTGCATGACATCTGTACAAAGTGTAGAAGACGTGTGACTGCAGCTATGAACAGTGGCCCATTATTGACTTGCCACTGAGAACCCCCAGACAGTGTCTGTCATGCCACTGTTTCATGTGACATATGTCCAGTCAGGGATGCGATGGCAGTAACACATCGCCATCACCATGTACTGGCAGCAATCCTCACACTATGCTCCTGCTGTGTGCAGATGTGTGTACAGTGTGTAACACAGGAAACAAATGGTTCCACACACTGACCAGTCCACAGATGGCCCTACAGATGGGGTCCCTCACAAAAAGAGCACTGTCATGTTTGTTATAAAACATGCAGAATAGCCATTACCACACACAACATGTTTAACAGGCAGTAGTCTCAATGAAGCATAGCTACACTTACATGCTGTAGTCATGTCTGGCACATCACCCTCTTGTCTTTAGGCTATTTCCCACTGTGTATGATGTTTGAGGAACATCCAGATATCATCTGTGATGCCATTTCCAAACAACACATCCAGGTATCACTCACAGCCACTGTCATGGTCAAACGCCAACATGATGGTCCTAGATATTGTACTGTGTTTATCATGCTTAATGGCTATGGGAACATCATCACATCTCTTCCACATGCAATCAGCTAGAGGAGGACTGAAATAGGTGCAGAGGCCATCACCTGATCATGTCCATCACTTACAATACACATGTTGCAGCTGAGCAGGTGTACACCTCCACATCCACCAGAGAGTGTGTGTGAGGGACAGACAACGACACCAGAGAAGGGCTTGGAGACCAAAACCTAAGCATCATCTGTCACACACCTACCAGTACAGGGGTCAAACCCCAGGCTGACTAGTCATTGCTATTACAAGTGCAGATCTGTGCCACAAAGCCGACATGTTGCTGTGCTTTAAGTACATATATGTGTGTTGGTGAGGAGACATGTGCAACAGAGATATAGTAGACATACATTAGGTGTAGCACACATGGCTGTCCACGGAACGGATGCCATTGTCACCACAACACTCTAATGGACTCACATTGACACTCTTTGCCAGGGCCAGAAATACACTCCCTAACTATTTAGTTTGCCACAGCAGTAATGCACAGGTACTACATGCACCACAGGGATATCTGAGGTTCTATGGGCTAGGCATGTGAACGTGTTTGACATCTGTTGGTATGCCAATGGGGGTTATGCTGGGACTGACTGTGGTTGGGAGCATCATAACCCACACACAGACACAAGGTGCCAGTACAGACATGCATGTATGCATTGCTTCATGGGTGTGTAGTGGTTAGCTGTGCAAGATGGCTGTACAAGGCTGGGTGAGGGGTAGTCCTTGGTATCGCGCCACCCACAATGGTGTGCAGTGTGGTACAGGGTGTAGTGTCTGCAATGTCCCACACAGACGGGTACTGCACGAACTGCCCTGACATCCTGGTTACCATTGTGTATGGCCATAGCTTTGCAATGCATGCCATGTCTGTGTTTGATAGTCCTTGACATGGACATTGCCTGGGATGTGCATGTCCCACAATACTGTACAGTGACATGTACAGGTGTACCTGGTATGGCAGGCACATGTTGTATACACAGACTATTATCCTCTGATATGCCAATACTGGCCTGTTGTGGCAAAACCTGCTTATAGTCAGCAGGTCAACCCTGCACCTGCATTGATAGCATAATACAGGTATTCCCTGGTGTCATTGGTATCGCCTCCACAGGGCACATGTGTACGGCATTGTATGGCCTCTGTGGATCACATTTGATGGCACCAAATATGTTGCAGGCATCCAGTGGGGAACATAGTGAAGGCACATTGTCCACAATTATGTGCCTATTGTACCACTGTAAAGGGTGCTATGTCTTCTGCAGCCCACTGCAATCACACCATGCCTACTATCTGTCATCAATGTGCATGGTACTAGCAACATAGCAGGATATCCTAGGCAAGTGTGTTTGTGTATGACACATGGGTTCAGGACATATACCGGTACTAGTAGGGTTGCATACTTTGTTCACCAGGTCTTTTTCCAGATGTAGGGGTATGGCTTGCCAACACAGTCCCATGGCTGAATGACATCTGTGTACCTTGTGAGGTGGGCATTGTGTCATAAGACGAACACCATATATGAAAACTACAAGATTTGCTCCCCAACATGTCCAGTGGTTAGACACTCACAGCCACCCCCACACAGGCTCTGACAGTCAAACATACACACCTGCCATGTCCTGGATTTGAACCCCTACCTACCTAGTGTATCACACTGCAGCAATACGCATTTACGGCACGCGCTATGGAGAATACTGATTTACAGCAGTCCTAGAGGTGTATTTCTAGGTGTGTGACATCATCAGGAATGCCAAAGCTGAGTATATGACTTGTACGGAGTGTGAGTACTCCAAAAGCATTGGTCTGTCCTCAGGCAGACAGACACACACACACACACACACACACACACACACTTGGCAGGTCTGGGATTCCAACACTGGTGTAACTACTCTATCACACTACAGCAATACGCAGTTACAGAACGCACAACAGAGACTACTGGTCTACGACTTTCCCAGAGGTGTATTTCTAGGTGAGTGACATCAGCAGCATTGCCAAAGGTGGGTATATGATTTGTATGGACTGTGGGTAGCCTATAAACCATTTTTCTCTACACAGTCTGAGACAAACAGACGCGCACACATTCACACACACACACAATTGGCAAGTCTGGGGTTAAAACTACTACCTAACTAGTATAACACTGCAGCAGTATGCAGTTATGGGATGCGCCATGGAGATTACTGGGGTGTCTCTGTCTCTGTCTAATTGGACCGCCTCGTGGAGGTCAGCGAGTTCATAATAGATATATATGCATACACACATGCAGTCACCAATATATAGAAGTACATTCTCTGTAACACATGCATTCCATTTGTAGACATAGATAGCAGGAATGTGCACATACAAACATCGACAGTAGATGGAATAATAGGCTGTGCAGAAGAGGGATGGGATGAAACAGCTAAAACGCAGAGGTGTGTATAGTGTCCAAAGTCAGTGCTGTGCTGACGATAATCAAATGTGAGGGCTTCCCACACATGGAATCATTCCTGTGATCTGCCCGCCACAGTAACGCCAAGTGCTAAACAGGTCTATTTCTAAAAGAAATACACTGAACACATACATAATTAGGCTCCCATGTGTAACGTGTGTTACCACATAGTCATACATATTAATTAATTGTAGTATCATGTTAACGGGAGTAAGGATGTAATGAAGTATAGAGTCTAATCTTGCCATAAATACATGCATGTTCCGTGTGGGGCAACTCAATAATTGCGAATAGTATTCCTTCAGTCACTCACATCACCAATGTTTCTGGACTAAACGTATGGGAGTTCTGAGGATATGTGGAGTGAGTAAACCGATGGGATGGCTCTATAGGAATAGGGAGTGGCCAGTGTGTAGTGTGCTGATACACCGCGAATCCAACAGGAGAATGGATGACAGCAGTGTTAGGGTGGCATTGGGGTGTGTGTTTGGGGAACCAGGAGCCATGGGTATATGGGTATATATGCATATGGAGCAGCACAGCAATAGTGCATTCGTTACAGCAACCCCCTAACAAACAGACATTCTCGCACCGAATCCCATTGTATCACATTCCAATTACCATCGGTAATCCGTACATGAACATATTGCGACATCTGTCTGCTGCATAACCTGCTAAATATTGATTACAGGATAACTGGAGTGAAGTGTTAGTGTCATAATGAATAAGGCACTAGAATGCAGGTGAAGCATATATAAACACCATTACGCATGTGTAAGCGCGTTTGCACGGAGTATGTATTGGTTTACAGATACACACACACACACACACACACACATATATATATATATATATATATATACATATATGTATAGACATATATATATATCTATATATATATATATATATATATATCTATGGTTGCAGACATACATATATGTATATATATATATATATATATATATATATATATATATATATATATATATATATATATATATGACATATGTATATATATATATATATATATATATATATATATATATATATATATACATACATATATATATCTATATATGAGTGTGTGTGTGTGTGTGTGTGTGTATGTGTGTGTGTGTGTGTGTGTGTGTGTGTAGATATACAGAGATATACAGTTATGACAGGAAACAGCACACAGGAATGACATATGTTCACAGGCTATGCCAATGGAAGTGAGGAGCCCAGGCATGAAACATGAAACATGTAGCATGCCCTTCCACCACCACCCCCCAGAAAGACACGGGGAAATATACATGCAAACAATGTAAAGAGTACACTGCTCCCCAGACCACAGGCAGGATACAACCGGGGGTGTACACAGTGCACCCGTGGATTGTAATCTTGGTACACAGACTGGAACGTCCCTTGGGACACCCCATAATTGCACAAACCAAATAAAGGCGATAGACTGGCCATTTTGTCCACAGTGTATACAGACTTGGAATACAAGGGTGGGTAACCCTAGTGACCTATGGGCCGAGACAATTGTATGAAATGGGACTCGTGAAGTGGAGAGTGGCAGCGTGTAGTGGTGTGTCCAGAACAGACCAGGACCCAGAGTAAGGATGGGTGCTGTTGAGCAGGCGAGGGTGGGGGAACTATGGGTAGCTACTTATGGGTCTAGGTGTGCAGGTGTTGGCTGATGTGGGCCTATATGGACAGCCCTAGGGATGCAAGTGAATGTGTTCATTGGGCAGAGGTGTCAGCCAACGAGCAGCCACACCCACTGCGAGACCCACTAAAGCAAAGTGTAATCTATATGGCAAGAAACGGAATAACCAGATGTAGACGTATATATGTAGAGGTATGTGTGTGTATATCTACCCATAGCAACATAGAGATATGCCTCTCCCTCACCGTAGTACAAATGTATACATACAGAGAAAGAATACAGATACATACCCACATATTAACATATACATATGCAGACAACCATAGACCCATATGTCGTTAGATTTTATATATATATATATATATATATATATATATATATATATATATATATATATATATATTTATATAGATAGCAAGATATAAATATACATGTATGCATACATATACATATATATCTGTATATATCAAAGAAAAAAATATATATATATGTGTGTGTGTGTGTGTGTGTGTGTGTGTGTGTGTGTGTGTGTGTGTGTGTGTGTGTGTGTGTGTGTGTGTGTGTGTGTGTGTGTGTGTGTGTGTGTGTGTGTGTGTGTGTGTGTGTGTGTGTGTGTGTGTGTGTGTGACAGTAAATATACACATGTATATAGCTAGGATATGATACACCAGTTATGAGTAACATATGTTCACAGGCCGTGCATATGGTGGTGGGAGGACCAATAAACAAACGTGTAACACGTAGCATCACCCCCCACCCCCCCAGCTAGGCCAGTGAGACATACAGACACACAATAAAGGTAAACACACCACTGCTTTCCAGACCACTGGCAGGATACTACCAGTGGGAGAGACCTGCAAGGTCTAATCTTGAAACATTGACATCAATGTCACTTGTGGGACACCAAAAATGAATGATCAGAGCCAGTCCCGGTAATGATTTATCAAACCAGGCTGTAGATGTGCACGGACCAGTAGGTTGTGCAAGCCTCATAACCCATGGGTCAACACAACGTACAACATGTGTCCCGACACGGGGAGAGTGGGCAGTGTGTAGTGGTGTGTTTATAGCCCACCTGCACCCAGAGTAAGGATGACTGCTGTAGAGGAGTGGCAGATGGGGGTACTATGGGTATGTGATTATGTGCCTAGGCGTGCAGGTGTTGGCTGTCAGAGCCATATTAGGACTGCCTCGGGGATGTAAGTAATATTCCAATATGGGCATAGCTGACGCTCATACCTCCCAACCCCTAAGAGCGCATCCACTGGATAGGCTGTAAACCATTGGGGGAACACATAGGGACCATACCATTGTCCCCGATTTCCAGGGACATCCCTGGTTTCGACTCAGATTCTAACTCTGTCCCACCTAAACCCTCCTAGAACTAGTGATATTAGGAGGAAAGGTGGTGGATTACACGTAATGAATAACAACAACAATTAAGAGTCATAAACAGCATGTACCTCAGACAATGTGTATGAATACATATGCTCTGAGGCTGTCAATGTGTCAGGTTGATAGCACCAATAATTTAAATGTGTCCCTGATACAGTCATCATTTTTCCCCAAATCGTATGAGAGGTCTGATAGGGAAAGAAAGCACATATTCCTCTGACTACCTTAGAAAGATGATAGAATAATAGGTATGCAGTAGCATGACTCAGCTGACAGATGTGGGTCCCAAAACACAATTACTTGTCTATATTGAAGAGTCTCAGTTCCCATGTATCAGCCAGATGAATGCAGATTGTAAGAGGAACACACAAATAATATGAATAAAACACTGGACAGGCCGCTGATTCTGTACAGTCGAATGGCATGCCGTCGCCTAATGGGCAGCCATTCCCGATACTGTAGGCATGTATTCCGATGTAATAGGCATCACAAGGTAATATTTTGGCCCTCGCTCCCACCCAGGGGTATGAGTGTCAGATGCAAGCACCAATGTCAGTGCATTTGCAAGTGCGAGAGCAAGCGGGCGTAAGCCTGTTTGGCCACCAGCATGCGAGTATTACACTGGTAAAGCAATTTAGAGGCTAATTGAGTGTAAGAAGCTGTAACCAGAGGTTAGCATTGCATAACACTGCACAAACCCACGCACACCCACTCACAACTGCTTTAATGTGCCTTAATCCCTCCGTATCCAATGGGCTTGTTCTGCCCTGCAACAAAATAAACGGCCTCTGCAAGGCTCGGAACCAGGACTCTGCACACAGCTAATGTGATTTACCAATACGCCATGGCATATATACAGACATCGGACATTACCACAAACATATCATACAGCGCAGTCATTCAACAGTATAGGAATGTATTCCATCATGTAGATGTATGTGTGAGTGTTTATGTCCAGCATATAGGTACATACATATATAGAGATATATCAGGAACATACCATGTGTCAACAAAGCATTACAAACGAATGAAAAGCATATATAGAGATATATCAGGAACATACCATGTGACAACAAAGCATTACAAATGAATGAAAAGGGGAAACACCAGCGATGCCTGTATTATGTAGTGGTGTTGTCCTATGTAATATCAAGACTCCCTCAGACAGACATGTGTCAGTCATACAAGCAAACAGTTGTATATTGGCCGTATACATCACTCTGTGCATGTAATGTACATTAATACAACAGTACCTGTCCAATTATTATGTGAGAACAGTACTCTTGCAAGGTGCTGTGTGCATCATCATCATCATGATAAAGGTAAATGGGGTAACCAGAGAGGGACCGGTAGTGTTGTGTGTACAATGGGGTCATCCGCATCACGTGTACCTGGAACATTTAGAGTGATGTGCATACAAGGATCGTGAGCCTGAGGGACAGGGGTGAGGATAACAGAAGTATGTTGTGATGCATATTACAAGGGTTACATGTGTCCAGTGGGTACGTGTGTGAAATGGACAGCTATGTATGGGGAAAATGTTGTCCTAGGAACTGATTGGCCTTATGTTTCTGTAGGGTGAGAGTGGGATGTGGGGGGAAGGAGAAGGCATGCCCGTGGAGGATAGGTAGGGTAGGATCACACACAAGACAGCATACAGGGTCGGTATATGACACATGTGAGGGGATACACCTTGGATGGGGAGGGGTGTTCAGCATTCACAAGGCCATGGGAACAGTGGGATGGAGGTCCCCAGCCATGGGCAGCCACCACTGCCCCAAAACAGCTGCAAAGGAGGCAGTGCTGGGGGCTGTCCAGGGGAGCGACCTCACCCTGTAAATGTGACACTACACCCTTGAGCTTGCATATCTGGCCTAAGAAACCCTTATTGAGCCCCCAACGCACCACATGCGGGACCGCATGACAGCTGACATGTTCCTGTCTAGCCTTGCTCCCAGGGTGGACAGTCCCCATTCTCAGTGGTAGTACCACCAGAAGGTGGTGCAGACCCAACAGAGGTTGAGGTCCAAGGCTGGGCCTCAGATGTGCTGGTGCCCAGTGCCATGGTCAGCTGAAGTGGGACAGGAGGTTCTGCCAGGACCTCCAAACCCATACAGCCTATGGTGTTGCAGTTTAAACACACATATGGTTTAGTAATAGACAACAGCATTCAGGATTAATTACAACAGTATGCATAGATATGACCATCAACCCAACACAACAGATGGTATACATTTGCAGAGGGAGCACAACACATGCATATATACTGCATGACATCTGTACAAAGTGTAGAAGACGTGTGACTGCAGCTATGAACAGTGGCCCATTATTGACTTGCCACTGAGAACCCCCAGACAGTGTCTGTCATGCCACTGTTTCATGTGACATATGTCCAGTCAGGGATGCGATGGCAGTAACACATCGCCATCACCATGTACTGGCAGCAATCCTCACACTATGCTCCTGCTGTGTGCAGATGTGTGTACAGTGTGTAACACAGGAAACAAATGGTTCCACACACTGACCAGTCCACAGATGGCCCTACAGATGGGGTCCCTCACAAAAAGAGCACTGTCATGTTTGTTATAAAACATGCAGAATAGCCATTACCACACACAACATGTTTAACAGGCAGTAGTCTCAATGAAGCATAGCTACACTTACATGCTGTAGTCATGTCTGGCACATCACCCTCTTGTCTTTAGGCTATTTCCCACTGTGTATGATGTTTGAGGAACATCCAGATATCATCTGTGATGCCATTTCCAAACAACACATCCAGGTATCACTCACAGCGACTGTCATGGTCAAACGCCAACATGATGGTCCTAGATATTGTACTGTGTTTATCATGCGAATGGCTATGGGAACATCATCACATCTGTTCCACATGCAATCAGCTAGAGGAGGACTGAAATAGGTGCAGAGGCCATCACCTGATCATGTCCATCACTTACAATACACATGCTGCAGCTGAGCAGGTGTACACCTCCACATCCACCAGAGAGTGTGTGTGAGGGACAGACAACGTACACCAGAGAAGGGCTTGGAGACCAAAACCTAAGCATCATCTGTCACACACCTACCAGTACAGGGGTCAAACCCCAGGCTGACTAGTCATTGCTATTACAAGTGCAGATCTGTGCCACAAAGCCGACATGTTGCTGTGCTTTAAGTACATATATGTGTGTTGGTGAGAGACATGTGCAACAGAGATATAGTAGACATACATTAGGTGTAGCACACATGGCTGTCCACGTGAACGGATGCCATTGTCACCACAACACTCTCTAATGGACTCACATTGACACTCTTTGCCAGGGCCAGAAATACACTCCCTAACTATTTAGTTTGCCACAGCGCAGTAATGCACAGGTACTACATGCACCACAGGGGATATCTGGAGGTTCTATGGGCTAGGGCATGTGAACGTGTTTGACATCTGTTGGTATGCCAATGGGGGTTATACTGGGAGTGACTGTGGTTGGGAGCATCATAACCCACACACAGACAAAAGGTGCCAGTACTGACATGCATGTATGCATTGCTTCATGGGTGTGTAGTGGTTAGCTGTGCAAGATGGCTGTACAAGGCTGGGTGAGGG
Source organism: Protopterus annectens (assembly GCF_019279795.1). Taxonomy (NCBI): domain Eukaryota; kingdom Metazoa; phylum Chordata; order Ceratodontiformes; family Protopteridae; genus Protopterus; species Protopterus annectens. The sequence continues at coordinate 189,541,372 of NC_056730.1, forward strand.
GCAATCCTTGGCATCACACCACCCGACAATGGTGTGCAGTGTGGTACAGGGGTGTAGTGTCTGCAATGTCCCACACAGACGGGTACTGCACGAACTGCCCTGACATCCTGGTTACCATTGTGTATGGCCATAGCTTTGCAATGCATGCCATGTCTGTGTTTGATAGTCCTTGACATGGACATTGCCTGGGATGTGCATGTCCCACAATACTGTACAGTGACATGTACAGGTGTACCTGGTATGGCAGGCACATGTTGTATACACAGACTATTATCCTCTGATATGCCAATACTGGCCTGTTGTGGCAAAACCTGCTTATAGTCAGCAGGTCAACCCTGCACCTGCATTGATAGCATAATACAGGTATTCCCTGGTGTCATTGGTATCGCTCCATACAGGGCACATGTGTACGGCATTGTATGGCCTCTGTGGATCACATTTGATGGCACCAAATATGTTGCAGGCATCCAGTGGGGAACATAGTGAAGGCACATTGTCCACAATTATGTGCCTATTGTACCACTGTAAAGGGTGCTATGTCTTCTGCAGCCCACTGCAATCACACCATGCCTACTATCTGTCATCAATGTGCATGGTACTAGCAACATAGCAGGATATCCTAGGCAAGTGTGTTTGTGTATGACACATGGGTTCAGGACATATACCGGGTACTAGTAGGGTTGCATACTTTGTTCACCAGGTCTTTTTCCAGATGTAGGGGTATGGCTTGCCAACACAGTCCCATGGCTGAATGACATCTGTGTACCTTGTGAGGTGGGCATTGTGTCATAAGACGAACACCATATATGAAAACTACAAGATTTGCTCCCCAACATGTCCAGTGGTTAGACACTCACAGCCATCCCCACACAGGCTCTGACAGTCAAACATACACACCTGCCATGTCCTGGATTTGAACCCCTACCTACCTAGTGTATCACACTGCAGCAATACGCATTTACGGCACGCGCTATGGAGAATACTGATTTACAGCAGTCCTAGAGGTGTATTTCTAGGTGTGTGACATCATCAGGAATGCCAAAGCTGAGTATATGACTTGTACGGAGTGTGAGTACTCCAAAAGCATTGGTCTGTCCTCAGGCAGACAGACACACACACACACACACACACACACACACACACACACACACACACACTTGGCAGGTCTGGGATTCCAACACTGGTGTAACTACTCTATCACACTACAGCAATACGCAGTTACAGAACGCACAACAGAGACTACTGGTCTACGACTTTCCCAGAGGTGTATTTCTAGGTGAGTGACATCAGCAGCATTGCCAAAGGTGGGTATATGATTTGTATGGACTGTGGGTAGCCTATAAACCATTTTTCTCTACACAGTCTGAGACAAACAGACGCGCACACATTCACACACACAATTGGCAAGTCTGGGGTTAAAACTACTACCTAACTAGTATAACACTGCAGCAGTATGCAGTTATGGGATGCGCCATGGAGATTACTGAGTTACAGCTCTCCCAAAGGTGTATTTCACAATGGGTGACCTCAGCAGGCTTGTCATAATACTGCTATGGGGAGGCAGTGTGTGCATGGGCCATAACCCAGTCATGTAGGGGTTGACATGCCACATGCTGGCGCACACGGGGCCATATGTCACAGGTACATGTATACAGCTACTAGATGACTACTTCCCAGTACAGTCATGTTGCACAGCTGGCATGTGCATCACATAGGCTGACATGCTGACAGATAGAGGTGGCTAGTATCTGCAGTGAATGACATCTGCACCTCATGTGTTTGGGGCCCTTTGGCTGTGTGCTGGATGGGACAGGCATGGATGGCTCCTTGTCACGGTCACCCACTTCCACACATCTATGTCCATCTACCTTAGATGTATTATAGTGCGTTGTCCTTACATATATGCCTGTATTCCTATCTACTGTGTGTGGAAGGCAGGCGTGGTGCATACTGACATGTGTCTGCACTAAGAACTGTGACAGCCAGATATGTCCGGACCACTGGTGTTTGCAGACATGTCCTTCATGTGTTTAAGTGTGTGATCATGCCCAGTATGACCATTCAGTATATTGTCGACTGACATTGCCTTCATACCTTCAAGTGTGTTAGCATGCCCAGTATGGCTATCTGTATCACATGTGTTTCATGTCCAGGTAGTCTGTACTGTGGTGCTGACCTTTGTGTTGTACACTGACATGTAGCATGCTGTGTCTGCAGGTTATCCAGCGGTCATGTGGCATTGACTGTTGCTACATTTCTGCATAGCGGGGGGGCACCTGACTGTATCTACATTCTTACACAGGAGCGGGGGGGGGGCATATGTTGGATGTGGGGCACACCTGACACTTGTACACATTTGCTAGTACTGTACTGGCATGTCAGGCACTCCATTTCAGGGTGTAGTATTACCCACTGTGCTGGCTAGAGGCATACAAATGTACTACAGATCTTAGCTTTAATTACTAACATATTAGTTTCTGACTTCCTAGCCTTCACAACCTACATCCAACTGCCTGGCCTGCTGTAGCCTGTCTGTGTGGGTCTGTGGGAAGGGTTACCCATAGGGCACATTCAAAGGCCATAGTACAGCATTTGTTTGTGTTGGTCTACACCTGTCCAGCTGGTTGAGACTTGTGTGGGTCTTATGGACACACATGACACTCAGCCCATTACCTGCAGTGGGTTTTGTCACCCTGTGTAGTACTGGCTACTATGGTGACTCCAGTATGTGTTACAGATGTCATGGTGCCACTATGGGTGTCTACTGTCTGCTGCTTTAACATTCGGCCACCCAATTCCCTTGCATGCTCACATCCATACCATAGCTACAGGTACCAACACATTCTACTACATTTGGCAATTGGTAGGTTGATTGACTTACCTTGAGGGTGTGCCAAACTTGAGGATGGTGCTGGAGGGCTGCCTGTGTTGGATGCACATAGTATACTCACTATACATGGCGGAGCACAGGTAGTGTCATGTTTGGCATCCCTTTTACTGTCTGTGCGAGTCAGAGAGGGTGACATTCCCTGTGTCCCTACTGTGTCAGTGCATATGCTATGCATTGCCTCTTTGCCAAGGCCAGGTCATACTGGGCATGCCTCCTTCTGCCTACTTGGTCAGGCTCAGGTTGTTCCTCCTCTGAATCACTCTGTCCCTGTACAGGCCTTGGCATGGGTGGGGGGGCTGTGTGGCCCTGCCCCATGCTGTTCCTGCTGCAGCTGTTTCCGCGGGATCATATTGTGTAGCATAGCACATACCATAACAATTTGGGTGCATGTAGCTGGTAAATACTGCAAGGCTCCACTGGATGTGTCCAGACACTGGAACCATGACCTGAGCATCCCAAACACATGCTCTATTATTGTGTGTGCATTTCTGATGGGTGCCATCAGCCACGGCTCCAGTGGGTACCCAGCATCCCCCACTAGGTGACCGTAGGGGATGTCCATATTGGCAAAGTTGTGGTACAGCTGTGTCAGATGCCATATTTCTGAATCGTCATAGCTTCCAGGGCAGCCAGCACACACATTCATTAAAATGTCCTGGGCATCACATACAACCTGGGAGTTGATGGAGGGGATGCCCCTGCAGTTGATGTAGGCCATACCCTGCTCACCAGGTGGTGCATTGATGCGTAAGTGCATGCAGGCTGTAGCACCCACCACCCTAGGGTAGTCTACTATTTGGTGGAAGAGACACATATTGCTGGTCAACACCTCACGTGTGTTGAGGAAATATACATGCTCACTGGCATGTGCTGACATGGCATCCGGGAACTGGTGGAATAGTCTGGATGCTGATGCCTGTGAGAGCCCCATGATATCCCCAGTTGTGCTTTGGGAGGTATCTGTGGCTAGTATACCTAGGCCTACACATACTTTGGTATCCACTGGAATGGGTTCCCCTCGGCCTGTTTGATGTGTCAGGTGTGGCTGGCACAGCTCAACAATCTGCTGTAGGAGTCCTATGTCCACCCTATAGTGCTCCACTATCTCCAGCTCATGTAGCCCCTGATAGGTTACCCTGAGTCTGTACACTCTTCTCTGTCTCCTCACTGAGGGTTGTTCAGCAGCATTCACATCTTCACCACCCTCAGCCTCCTGCACATGTTGGTCTATGTTGCCTCCTGCAGCCCTTCTCATTTCATAGGTTTGTTTGTTAAAATTTCCCCGCATGTATACACCAGAGGTGTAGAGTGTGGAAAAGACAGAGGGGAAGGTATTTGCTTAGGTTATAGTAGTGTTCTGGGCTTGGCTGGTCTGCTGCCCCTGTAATCGGCTGATTCTGATACATATCACCTGTCAGCTCAGCTAGTTCACCTTGATTACTCTCCTACTGCTGTTGTCCCTTCCAATTGCACTAGGCAGATATAGACACCCCCCAGCTTAGCTGTGCTAATCTAGGAGCAATCCCGAGCCACAGGGCTCCAATCCAAGTACAGTATGCCTGACACACCCCCATGATGTCACCCATATCCGAGTCCTGCACCCAGCTATCTATGCACATATACTCTTGGGACCTGCCTCACACCCGGGGGATAACCAGGATTCACTATCCTTTACCTCATTTGCATAGGATTGCCTGCTAATGCATAGCTACATGACCCATACTGAGCCTCCCTAAAACTAACCACTGCTTACCGTCCTGCAAACCTGCACACAACTGCTTAAAAGCGCCTTACTCACACCCTATTCAATGTCCCTTGTTCTGCCCAGCAACAAAACAACCGGCCTCTGCAAGGCTCGAAGGCAGGACCCTGCACACCACAGACGATGTGCTTTACTACTAAGCCATGGCAGATATACATACATAGGATGTTATCACGTACATATCACCCAGCACAGGCATTCAACAGTATAGGACATGTATTCCATCACATTGATGTATTTGTGTTAATGTCTATATATATATATATATATATATATATATATATATATATATATATATATATATATATATATATATATATTTATATATATATATATATATATATATATATATATATATATATATATATATATATATATATATACATCTATATATATATATATATATATATATATATATAGATACACACATACATAGATATAGTATATATATCTCAAGAACAAACCTCGTGACAACAAAGCATTAGACAATAATAAAAAGGAAACCACCAGCGACTCCTGTATTATGTACTGGTGTTAATCCCAAGGCAAGTGTGTTTCTGTGCGACACACGGGTTCAGACTGTATTCAGGGTAACATTAGGGTTGCTGACATTACTCACCCGGCCTATTGCCAAATGTATGGGTATGTCTTGCCAACCCAGTCTCTTGGCTGATTGTGACATTTATGGCCACTATATAGGGAAACAACAAAGCATGCTCCTCAACACATCCAGTGGCTAGCCACTCACAGCCACCAACACATAGGATATGACTGGCAAGCACACACACCTGCTATGTCTTGGAATAGAAAACCTACCTGACTACTTTATCACACTACAGCATTATGCAGTTACAGAACATGCTGTTGAGATTATTGGATCACATCAATCCCAGAGGAGTATTCCTAGGTGGGAGACATCATCAGCCTTGCCAAAGTTGAGTATAGGAATCGTACGGAGTGTGAGTACTCTGAAAAGCATTGATCTGTCCACTGGCAGACGGGCACACACACACACACATGCACACACACACGCGCACACACACACACACACACACACACACACACACACACACACACACACACACACACACACACACACACACACTCAGCATGTTTGGGATTAGAACACCGACATAACTACTTTATCACACTACAGCATTACACAGTTACAGAACATGCTATCGAGATTACTAGGTCACATCAATCCCAGAGGAGTATTCTTAGGTGGGTGACATCATCAGCCTTGCCAAAGTTGAGTATAGGAATCGTACGGAGTGTGAGTACTCTGAAAAGCATCGATCTGTCCACTGGCAGACGGGCACACACACACACACACACACACACACACACACACACACACTCACACACACACACACACACACACACACACACACACACACACACACACACACACACACACTCAGCATGTTTGGGATTAGAACACCGACTTAACTACTTTATCACACTACAGCATTACACAGTTACAGAACATGCTGTCGAGATTACTAGGTCACATCAATCCCAGAGGAGTATTCTTAGGTGGGTGACATCATCAGCCTTGCCAAAGTTGAGTATAGGAATCGTACAGAGTGTGATTACTCTAAAAAGCATTGTTCTGTCCACCGGCAGATGGACACACAAACACACACACACACTCACACTTGACATGTCTGGGATTAGAACATCGACCTAACTACTTTATCACACTACAGCATTACATAGTTACAGAACACGCTATTGAGATTACTGGGTCACATCAATCCCAGACATCTATTTCTAGGTAGGTGACATAATCAGCCTTGCCAAAGTTGAGTATAGGACTCGTACAGAGTGTGAGTACTCTAAAAAGCATTGTTCTGTCCATTGGCAGACAGACACACACACACACACACACACACACACACACACACACACACACACACACACACACACACACACACACACTCACACTCCGCATGTCTAGGATTAGAATACCAACCTAACTACTTTATCACACTATAGCATTATGCAGTTACAGAATGCGCAATTGAGATGACTGGGTCACATCAGTCTCAGAGGAGTATTCCTAGGTGGGTGACATCATCAGCCTTGCCAAAGTTGTGTATAGGAATCGTACTGAGTGTGAGTACTCTAAAAAGCATTGTTCTGTCCACCAGCAGACAGACACACACTCGGCATGTCTGGGATTAGCTACTACTTTATCACACTACAGCATTACGTAGTTACAGAATGCAATATCGAGATTACTAGATCACATCAATCCCAGAGGAGTATTCCTAGGTGGGTGAAATCATCAACCTTGCCAAAGCTGAGTATAAAAATCGTACAGAGTGTGAGTACTCTAAAAAAGCATTGTTCTGTCCACTGGCAGACGGACACACACACACACCAGTGATGGGATCAGAACACCTCCCTATCTACAGTACTATGCAGTTACGAGTTGCGCCACAGAGATTACACATACCAAAGCAGTCATCATGACCTTCTAGGATTGCGGACATCAACAGGGATGCTGACAGTTATGATGTACATAGCTGTGAACCTGTGTGTTTAACGTAGGAGTCCATCCTGAACAGGAGTATGCCCTTCTGTGGAATGGATGACTGCTATCACTATACAGGGTTACAATCGCCATGCTCATACACATAGTAGCACATAACATACACAAGGTGTCAGTGGGCATGCTCACACACTTAGTAGCACAGGGCTGTTTGGAATGCACTATGAGTCCAAATACACAAGGATATACTGGGCATGCTCATACAATTAGTAGCACAGGGCTGTTTAGAATGCACTCTGATTGTAAACACAGAAGGCCACAGTGGCCATGCTCATACAGTTAAATGTACAGAACATGTTGTAATGGTCTCCTGTGTTATTAGTTGCCATTGTTAGCAGGAAAGCTGCACTACATGTATCTGACACTGGTCATCTGCACAACACCTGCTGCTGTCCGACACCTTAGATGTATCAGTCTATAACAAGCACAAAACTACCACTCGCAGTGATTTCATGCTAGGAATGGCTACTGCTTGACCAACACAATGAGCCAATGTCCTGCTGTAATTACGAGGTTGTCCATTGTCTGTCAGTCTGGGATGACATGACTGACAGAAGACAAGCCTTTGTCACAGATCACATGCATCCATGATTCAAGGGAGTGTTGATACCTCATTCGCATTTGCCCATATAGTGCCATTCCAAGGCAAATGACTTAAACACAGGATAATACCCTGACACCTAAAAGACAATTGCATTGTATGCTTATGCTAACCAGTGCTAGATGTGTTGCTGTCGTAATCACAGCTGCTCACTATTGAACCTACAATGGGGAATACTGACATCTGTGTGGTGAGGAACACCTGGCTGATGGCTCTGTTGTGCACAATAGCACTAGCACCATATAACTCAAGACCAGACATGTGGGCCATAACACTGATATGGACCACTCCAGGTGGTGGTGTCCCCACATTCATAATGGCTACTCACATGTACAGACCAGTACTCCAACATATATCATCACAGATGAGCCAAGTGCAGGTCACAATGTCAAAAGCTGCATTCTAGGATGTAATCCTCAGACACCACCATGTCCTCAGACCACCAACACACATCCATACATGTGGTATGACATGTAATGGAACAACACCAAGTAACCTTTGACTGGTGGACTGTACATAGCCCTACAACAACTGTGCAGAGTACCCATGTACTGACACAGTTAAATTATGTGTTATGCAATGCAATGATACCACTGTTTGTAACCAGGTCAGCTGTACACATACCTGGGTCCCTCAGATATTGACAGCATTAACAGATGACTGTTGCTGTGCACCATTGAGTGTGTACACAGCCTGACATGAAGCTATGATCGTACGAGATGTTTATGTGGGGAGCAGATTGTTTTGACATTTGTGTAGGATATAACCTGGAATATGGACAGGGCCCATGCAGCCTTTGAATGTGTACCTGTTGGGGGATGGCAGTGTGTTTATGTTATCCAAGACCCTATCTGGCTGAACAGGTGCTATTTCCGTAGGTGTAGTACCTCTCATGCCATAGTGCTGTGAAGCACAGCAGGTGTTGTTGCCATTATGTTTCATGACACAGCTATGGAATCCTCTGTGTTTGGTCTCATAATATGTGGATGAGTAGTTTCACAGTAGCGTTGCATGGCATTATATGGTGTATCTGCATCTTACTGAGGCTGACCATGGATCAACTTCCACTCATGTGTGTTGACTCTTGCAACAGTTACTACCTTCTGTGGTACAGCTTAAGGCAGGGTACCACCGGTTTGCTTTCATGGTTGTGTTTGTTTGAATCCTGTTTCTGGTTCAATGGCACGATCACTGCACATATGTGAGTGCCTAAAGTGCATTTGTGTAGGACCCAGCATTTGCACATGCATTGTACATCTGCATGGGTGCCATGACAGTCACCACTTCACTCTTAAGGAGCATAACATTGGCTTTGAAGACTGACCATGTGTGGCATACTGTTAGCCCTGTTGGTGTGACTATGGTGATCCAGGTCGTTGGTGTTGATGAAATCCAACATGCATTGAGCACATGTGTTGGTACATGATGAGTCTTCCCGGTTCATAATGGGATAGCTGAGTGGCCATGATTATGGTGTCTTGTCTCACAGCTGGTATTCCCCATTACAGCTGAATGACAGTTGGGATTTCTGAGGCATGGTGGATGATCTGTCACAAGGTGCAATTTGGATTACAGTTTGGCACAAAGGTAGTTGCTCAGCATAATGCATCTTACCTTGTGCAAGTGCAACTTGCGTGGGGGTGTACATATCCCTCAGGATGTTGGACACACCTGTGGCCCATGTGTTCCAATAAAGGATGTTGGCCAAGAGGTGAAGTATGTGTTATAACATGGTCATGCAGGGATGCTCTCCAAAGCATTGAACCATATCTCAATCACTGCACAGATATGTTCTCCATGTTTCAGATTGCCATAAGTGAGTCCATATTGAGTACCTGATTTGCATCATTGAGTAGCAAGACCCACAGTTTATTTCTTGGCTGTCCCTGTTGCACCAATGTACTTTCACTTGAACCTGGCATGACGAGGGCACTATAGGGGATGCATGGGCCATTGCCCGTATCCAGATTCTCAGGGGTGACAGGTGCAGACCCTGTCTGGCAAAGCATGATGGTCTATAAACCATGTTATCCCAGGCAGAGAGATGATGGATACTCTTTGAATTACACCAGTAAATGTCATGATTGTGGAATGCAATCCTTGTCCCTGTACTGCTGCATCATTCTGGCCACTGGCAGAATGCTACCCAGGCCTTGTGACATACCAGCATGGGCTACATGACCTGACAGTTCCTACATGTGTTTCCATGCAATCCAGGCTACTGCATCACAGGTCATGCACAACAACATAGCATATGCCAGTGACATGTGTATAGTTCTAAAGGTGATTGTAGTGTATGGGTATGTGGCTAATCATGGCAGACAGGCAGTTGACAGTATGTTTGCCCTCATATAGCTTGGTGTGTAACATAGTGCTATGGTTTGCGTTCACAAATGATTGCTGTTGGCCATGGTTCTGGCCACATGTTCTGAGGTGTGACACAATTATGTGAACTATGCTGTCTGTCTATTCCAACTATGGAGGCCTCTTGCTTGGCCAGATACTTAGAGGCCTCTGTGGATGTGTGTGATATCTGGTGGAATGTGTGTGTGTCCTTACTATGTTCTGGTAAAGGTATGTGTTGGTTGTGGTGATGAGATGCATGTGTTAACCTACACCTCTTGACTGTCTAGTCCAGTCATGGGTGTAGTATGGACTGCCTCCAAGATCACCCCTGTACCTGCATCCCAGACAATGTGTGGGGTGCGGTGTTAGGTGGGTTTGGCAGTGTACATGGCATAGAAATTGCATTCCCCCAGGATAGCCACATATACAAAGCTGACATTATCAAACACCAGTAGCTGAGTAGTGGACATGCCTGTATGAGCATTCAGTACTACAAGTACCACGTATTGTATTTAGTATATGTATTGCTTATGAAGATGTTTTAGACAGTGCTGCTCACATGTAAATATTTGAGTTATGGACGTGACAACACTAGCTGTTACAGGAACATAGTAGCTACCTTTAGTAGCATTCCCCCTCTGAGGGCTACATCACATCCTGATAGTTGATTACAGATGATGCAAGTGTGAACAGGGCTGTATCCTTGTCTGGGTATAAACACACATACCCAGCAGAACCATGAGCTCTGTTGGGCACAGACACCCACTCCCCACAAAGAGTCAGATATCAATAGACTCTGCTGCCACTGTCGACATGATCAGGATATAATCAGATAGTGTACACCATCACCTATGAAGCTGCTATTACACATGGGCAGCAGTTTCCTACATCTTACATGCCTACTGCAGATGTCACACTGGAGTTAAAGATGATATGCACCCTGTTTCATTACTATTACTGTCAACATATTTCCAAGCAGCTGTTAGTCTGGCAATGAGAGGTTAGGCTACACAAATCTACACATTCAGCCAGTGTGTCTCTACTGTCAATATCCACTCTATGTAGGTGGGCACATAGCCATTTGGCACAGCCCTGTAACAAGGGTCAGTACACATTTGCAGAACATGTACACATGCACAGCTGTCATTGATTGCAAACAATAGTAAAGAGATGGATATTAGGCAAGGTGGACTTTTAGGCAAGGCTCATAAGACAAACCCTCCACCGTACATAGCACATGTAACCAGAAACTGAGGGTATTGCTACTCAACACCAGAAATCTAAACCTCACATTGCACACACTCGAGGCACTCTTCAGTATGGAGAACATCGATATCTGTGCAGTAACAGACACCTGGTTTAAGGCTCCAGAGAGCACCCCAGCACCACCAGGCTATAACTCATACCACATCTTTCAGCCACAGAACCCAGACCGGAACACAAAAGGCAGGGGTGTATCCATATTCATCAAGGATACTCACACCTCTAGGTTAGTGGCACAGCACGATGCCTCAGAGATCATCCAAGTGCAAGTGACAATGGGCAACACTGCAATCCAAATTGTAGCTTGCTACAGATCACCCACTATGACCCAGGACCCACATTCCGCATTTCTGGGGACACTGGGAAATATGCGGGTCCTATGAAACACCCTAATACTGGGTGATGTCAACTACCCAAACATTAACTGGGAGAACTACTTGAGTACTAACTCCCTTGCCCATCACTTCCTAGAATTCCTCAACTCTAACGCCCTGGAACAACTGGTCTACACCTCCTCCAGAGGGAACAACATATTGAACCTGGTCATCACCAACATGGGCGACCGGTGTTCCACACCCAACGTCAACCCCTCACTGGTTAGATCAGACCATAGACTAATCACTCTGGATATTCACATTCTGCCCACAACCCCAAACAAGGAAACCACCATGGAAATATTTTCCAAAGCAGAATTCACGTTGCTTATGCACGAGGTGGAACGGTTCACAGCCCCCATGCCAATGGACAGTGCTGTCCAAGATGCTGAAACCTATACAAAGGCACTCTATGATCATCTGCAGGAATGCATGGATCGTGCTATCTCAAGTCTAACCTAGACTCACTCCTCCAAGAACAGGAAACCGGTCTGGTGGACCCCTGCCATATACAGGCTCTACAATAGTAGGAGGTAACTAGTACAGATAAGAGTGAAATCCCTAGAAGGACAGACATCCCTGACCAGTATCAGCAAGAAACTGCAATCCCTCATGAAATCATCCAAGGCTAGCTTCAAAAGACAGTTTCCCAAGGACCCTACAGACAACCACAAAGCATTCTTTAGCTATGTCAAGAACCTAAGTGGGAACTCTCAGATCTGCTCAGAGTTTGTGCAGACTGGTACAAAATACACTGAACTGACTGATATTGTCAGCATTTTGGCAAACATGTTCAGTGCAAACTTCACACCCCTCTCAACCCCTAAATGGCCCTTAACCATACCAGAAGAATGTACGGCCCCGGCAATCACAGACACACAGGATAAAGCAGCCCTATCCAAAGCCACAAATACAACCTCAATGGGACCTGACAGTGTCCCAGGCTGTGTCTTACATGAGCTCCAAATGAACTAACCCCTCTCCTAAACACACTGTTCAAACACAGACTCTCTACAGGCTACATACCCACAAAGTGGCACATAGCAACAATGATCCCACTCCACAAATGTGGCACCACAACAGACCCCGGGAACTATTGCCCTATAAGCCTGACTAGCCTGGTCTGCAAGGATATGGAGTGCATCATCATAGAACTCATTAACAGAGACATTGGGAACCTCCAGACACTCAACCCAACCCAGGTTTGCTTGATGAGTGCAGATCATGCCTACTGAACCTGTTTGACATCTTACAGTCATCTAGACTTTAGGTGTTGGGTGTGGTAGTTCACACATATTACCTGGACCTCGCTAAGGATTATAACATCATTCCCCACTCAGGTATTGTTTATAAACTCACCAGCCAGTATATACACCCATACATCACAGGTTGGGTTGCCAACAACCTTACACACAGAACCCACATGGTATGCCTAGCAGCCTCCAGGTCCAACTCTTAACCAGTCACAACTGGCATCCCACAGGACTCAGTCCTGGGACCCCTGCTGTTTGCCATATACTTCTCAGAGGTACAGGCAAACACAGGTGGACTACAGTAGACCATGTTTGGTGATTACTGCAAACTGGGGGCCATAACTGACAGTCCAGCTGTCACAGACATCCTTCAAGGGGCCTCACATAGACCAACACACAGTCATGGCCTCCAGCTAAAGGCCACGAATTGCATGGTCATTCCATGCTGGGAAAACTAAACACCCACATATTAACACATGAGTGGCAGCCACTTTAATACAGATGAGGTAATGGGTATGTGGGGACTACATTAGATAGTGTTCTCTCCTTTGACAATCAGATCTCCAAAGTACATAGGCCATCCATCTATGTAGGCCATCTGATTACTTAAGGGTTCACAACTAGATATACTGAGGTTATTGTGCCCTTTACTCATCACTCATCAATCCCATCATCGAGTATGATAACCCATTTGGGATGTACCTCAGAAGACACATCCGACAGCTGGAGGATCCACGAACATACCTCGCCAAGAGCATTACTGGCCTCAGACATGTGTCCTATGCTGCCAGACTGCATAAACTCTTGCATTACTCAGTGGCATCTTGTTTACTCAGAGATGATCTTTGCTGCCCAATAAAGACATGTCCAAGTCAGGCTTAGTGGATATGCTCCACCTATGGGAATCCATGTCACAGTGAGCCACACACTGTAATGAGCTAAACCTTGCCACAACCATAACTGGAAGATGCTGGAGTGACAGATTCCTGTCACAGGTACTCCTCGTGCTTTGGAACTACATCCCTGATTACATTATATGGAGTCCCTCACTAACACTCCAGGGACAGCTTGCAGACTGGATGGGGAACAGTGGGTACACCCCAGGGATCCTGCAATTGGCTCTGCTCCACAGAGGGACAGTTAGTTAATCAATGGGGTGGCGACAGCTGACACATTTCGGCTAGGTGTATGAATGGTCTCGGGCAGTTAGCCACATACCTACCTATGTACCTATGAACCTATACATACAGTATCAGCACATGCTGATAGCTTAATTTACTGTTCAGGTGTTGACTTACCTTGTGCAAATAGCAGTTGTGTGTGCAATATTTGAGGGCTGCCTCTGTAGGATGTACACAGTAGACCACCTATACATGACAAATTACAGGTGGTCTTGTGTGTGTGCCATCCATGTTTACTGTGTGTGCAGGTGGAGAAGGGTGTCAGTCCGTAGGTGCCTACACTGTCAGTGTGTGTGCTATTCATTCCCTCTTTGCCAAGGCATGGGCATACTGGGCATGCCTCCATCTGCCTACTGGAGCTGGCTTAGGGTGTTCGTGATCTGAGTACCTCTGTGCCTGTGGGGCCCTTGGCAATGGTGATGGGTTGTGAGGGCCTTCACCATTCTGTCCCTGCTGCAGCTGTTTCCGTAGGATCATATTGTGTAGCATGGTACATACTATGAAGATGTGGGCACACCTGCCTAGAGAGTACTGCAAGACTCCACCAGATATGTCCAAGCAATGAAACCGTGATTTCAGCATCCCAAACACACGCTCTATGATGATTCTAGTTTGTGTGTGTGCCTCATTATGGCATTCTTGCATGGGTGTGTGTGCATTTCTGATGGGAGTCATCATCCATGGTTCCAGTGCATAGCCAGCATCCCCCACTAGGTGGCCATATGGGATGTCCCCCTGGCAAATACCTGATACAGCTGTGAGGCATGACAGATGTGGGAGTCATGATAGCTTCCCGTGCTGCCAGCACACACATCCATGATAATGCCCTGGACATTGCACATGACCTGGTAGTTGATGGAGGGGTATCCCTTGTGGTTTATATAGTGCCTACCCTGCTCACCGGGTGGTGACTTGATGTGTATATGTGCGTGCAGTCTATTGCACCCAGTACCTCTGGGTATTCTGCCACATGGTGGAAAAGACGCATATTGCTGGCCAACTCCTCCTGCATTCGGGGGAAGTATATGTGCTCATTGGCATGTGGTAACAAGGCATCCAGGAACTGGTGGAGTATCCTGGATGATGATGCCTGTGAGACCCCCAGGATATCCCACGTTGGCCTTTGGAAGGTACCTGTGGCTAGTATTCTCAAGCTTACACATACCTTTGTGTCCACTGGGATGGGTTCCCCTCTGTTATTTCTTTCTCTGAGGCATGGCCAGCACAGCTCAACAAGTTGCTGTATGGTGTCCCTGTCCACCCTGTAATGCTCTACTATCTCCAGATCATTTAGCCCCTGGTAGGTTACCCTTGGTCTGAACACTCTTCTCCTCCTCTGGTACCTGAGGTGGTTGTCAGCATCATTCCCCACACCACCTTCAGTCTCCAACACATGCCGATGAATCAAAGCTATGGCAGCCCCTACCATGTACATTTTAAAAGTTCCTTGTCTGTTTACACCGATGGTGCAGAGTGTTTGGGAATACACAAGTGTGTGTGAGGTGCTTTCACACTTTATACTATTGTGCTATGGATGCTGCTGATGTCATTGGGTGTGTATGTGCAAATCCAGCTGCAGGGTATCTTAATTATGGGTTTTACAGTGAGTACTGCAATTGTGGGGCCTTTGGTGTTAAATTATGCTTGCCTGCCGTGATTAATCTGTTGCCCTTTATTTCACTTTTCAACCCAAATCCCCTCCCATTGACAGGCATGCATCCAGCTGCTGGCTTTCTTGTTTTGTACTTTCCCTACCCAGGAATGTGTTGCGAAATGTGTTTTGTAGCTGTTCTACTGCAATTTTGCTTTGTTCTGCTGTGACAGTTCTGTCTTCTTTGCAGTACGGCACCTCCCCTTTCCTATTCTGCAGGTAGCTGCTAGCAGCCTTGTTAGCTGTTGTCAATGGCCCACTGTGGGTTCCTAAGTGTTAATTACTCATTTGTACTCCTATTTCCATGCTGCAGCATTTCCTTATCTTTTTCCCATATCCTTCCTGTTTCCGCTCTGGTGCGTGCCGCGCACAGCCATTTACTGGGTTTACAGCGTGTTTTCATCCACGTTCACATGCACATTCAGTTACCTTGTGTGCTCTCAGCTAAGCCAAGCTATGGCTACTTCAACACACCCCTATCCTGCAGCTTTGCTTAGCAACCGGCAAACCAGGTTAGCAATGCTCCAATGTGTTTACAGCAATGGCGACACACCCCTCTCTTGATGTCATTTTTATCTCAAGGGCTCACCTCGGTGTTATAACACTACGCTGTTTTGTGCATCCTTACACCAGCGGGAAATCTGCGATTCAGTATTACTCCTCTCATTTGCATGGCTTCTCCTACTAATTCCTAGCTACTGCGCATAACACTGTCACTGCCCCTTAGCAACCCTTGCGCCATGAGTATGGTGTAGCATGCCTGCCATTGACTATTATGGGGAAATCGTGATATGTCATAGAAAAAGAATAAATGAGCCACTCTACCACACCTATTCAGGTCAAAGAAAGTCCACTTTAATATTCCAATAGCAAGCTGAACAAAACAGTAAGCGCTTTCACGGTTTCTGGTACTGCTTCATCAGACTGAATAAAAACATACTGAAAACTATTTAAAAACATTCCTTAAAATCACAATCATTCAATTAAGTCAATTAGGAACACATAACATCAATCTAAAATCTATTAAAACACAATAATGCAGTTAATGTTTAAGGGCTCTGCCCTTTAAAAAGGGCTTCAAAGATACTGTTTCATTAATCCCTGGGGAATTATAAGAATTTAATTTTAAAATCCACCTTTGTCCAGCAGTTTCTGTTCTGTTAGTTATGTCACCTCCTCTAATTCCCTCTCGTAACATTTCCAATACCAAAAAATAACTGGAGATCTGCTCATGTAGCACATCAATCCTATCCAGTATGACATCTGATGAAAAAGTATTATACAGAAACAAATAGCTGTCTTTTAACTCTTTCATTACCTCATGCTCCTGTGGAAGAAAGAAATCAATTAACAGGTGCATGTAGTCATAACTAAGTTGTAAATTCATTGACTGCCATTTCTTTAAATGTTCAGGGTATAAATCCCTGTAGATAGGCATAGTAAGAATTCGTAAACCTCTAGGCACAATTTTATAGCGTAGAGATGCCTCGAGGTGAAATCTCTTCCATTGCAGACATTTAAATTTATAGATCACATCAATGAGATGAAAGTGCAAACTTGGGCTACATCTCCAAATCAGTGCAAGCTTGGAAGAAGTGTATGGAAGTATCGGAGCAAACGGTGTGGGGGGCAGTTCAGGTGGTTTATGTTTTTCTCATTTTGGATATAAGCACTTACTTTTTTAAGCTGTTTTTTCATGTATTTTATACACAAGGTCCCTTTTGACTAGACTTCTCTAAGCTGTGCAAGAGTGCAACTTCTGCAATATGAGATTTCACTTGAAATCAGTCCTTACAAGATCAGGGAATGATTATTTTAATTTAATTTACTATCTAGTAATACTATACTGCTGGATTTTGCTGACTGTGATGCTTTGCACTGTGTGAATGTTTTCTGTTTCATTTGGAACACATAAGACTAGTTTATCTTGTGAGAGAAGGCAAACTTGCTCCTGTTCTATGGGTCTAGTTATGACAGGCTTTGTTACAAGTGGCTTTCTGATTTGCTGTTATTTTTGTAATTGTTATATTGTTCTGCTTTGCATACCATTGTGTTATTTGAGTCGACTGCTCTGAGCTCCATAACAAGCAAGAGTGGGTCACAGTGCAGTGAACAGCCACAAGCTGTTGATTTTAAAATTTGACATTAGCTTCTATGGTCCCTAAATTACCCCTAGTATATTCAACTGCTTTTTCACTTAGAGGTGTAAAGCCTAGAACATATAAAACTCTGTATGCTTCTTATTACACCCTGCTTCACTTCCTGTATACTGGCTTTTTGGAATCATGGGATTGGAGTCTACCCTTGTACCATCTGTTCGCAGCATGCTTGCACCAGGGATCCTGAGACAGTGGAAAAACTGCTTCATGCTTACTGACAAATATGTACTTCTACCCCACATTGAATCTGTATGTGAGCCTACTAAAACTGGAGGCTGGCCTCTCATTAAACATAATGTCAGCACTCACCAGGTTGTCAGTACCCACACTGACCTCATACCAGTATGCTATTCAACAAAAACAAGCTTTTTTTATGCTGAGGTACTAAAAATGTCTTTCCCTAAGCCTTAAAGGCATTTGAAGTATAGGCCTCTCTCACAAATTTCTCAGCAGCAGAAAGACACTTGACCACTGCAAATATAGCACTATCCAACACAAAGACTCCAAAAAGGGCTCCCAAACGAGCACACCTAAGCCTTAATGAATCTTGGGTTATTCACTAAATATAGAAATATTCTAGTCATAGGTGAGGCACAAAGACACGTATCATTCAACAGGCTGAGTAAAGAAAGCGTGATAGTGAGCTGCCTCTCAGGTGTCAGAATATGTCAAGGTCACTAGACTGTAGAACTCAATTGCCTTTGTCCCAGGTGCACAGACAACGTGGTTGTCGCTCGTGTTTTCATAAATGATATAAGACTCGCATCCTTAGCTTATATGGCTAGAGACATGATGGAGCTCTCTGAATAGCATCCATGGTTGGTGTGCAACTAGTCTTCAGCAAAATCCTATCTTCATCAAGAGTGATGACACATTGTATACAAAAGATAATTGACTTAGTTATTGGCATCATTCCAAGGGGGTCTGGTGTATATCAGACTTTAAGTAAATGGTTGAAAGTCTTACCTTTTTGCTAGAAATAGACTCCAACTATCTCTCAGGACTGTGGTTTGGCCAATACATTCTCTACTTACATAGTGCCTCTTAGCCAAATCACATCAGAAAAGTGTAACTGTAAGTCTCTGTAAAACATGCCCACATTAGAAATCCTCAAACCCTAGAAAATATCGACATCTGCATAATTGTGAAAATTTGTTTATAATGCAGTGATAGCATACCCTCCTTACCCGGGTTCAATGTCTACCCCTCATTCATCTGGATCTAGGACTGTTGAATAAAAATTCAACAGTCTGAATCCACTATCACTGAACACACTTTAACGAAAGCGCTTTAACCGAAAAAGCACTTTCGCTAAAGTGTGTTAAAAAAAACATGAAATCTAATTTTACGCAGGAGGGCAAGCCCCCCCCTGCACCCCCATGTGAGGGGCTGCTCCCCCCACACCCCCCTACTTTAATATTCTCACTCCGAAATCACACTACAGTGGGGAAAAGGGAATTTTCCCTTATCCGCACTGTAGTACAACTGGCATAACAGGCATACTTATGCGAAAATGCTGCTTTGGTGAAAAGCATTTTTGTGTAAGTATGCCCACCCATTCACGATTTGGTAAAAAGTGCGTTCGTGCAACAGTCCTATACCCATTCATCTATATGCTAAGGATATATTTTTTACTAGTTTTACTTGCGTCATTATTCCTCTGTAATTGCATCACATCTAGAGTTGTAGTGGTAGGATAATGTCATCAACCTCCTCCATATCCTAGTTGCGATCAACAAATTGCTTTGCCACATCCTAGACAACTACAGAAACCCTTTTAGGGCACCTACAACTCATGAAGCATCCCTAGTCAAGCTTGAGTCCCTTTGAGCCAAACATTATTTTTGTAAATTTCAAAATCTTTGTAGTCTCTCCAGTTGCTGCAGGTGTCTGGTGAGATACATACAGAAGGGAACATTGTACTCAATTGGTCTGATGAGCGTTGAGTACAGCGGAGTTATAACATGCTTAGGCTTAGATTCAATGCATTTATTTATGAGATGCGCATTATAGAAGGGTTTCCTTGCCTCTATGGACACATGGTGATTGAAGTTTAGATTGCTATCAACCTGTGTTTCCAAGTCTCACACCACTGGGTTGAGCTTAGAGGGGCACTATCTATGTCATAATTAGCAGGGGCTACTTCTTTGCCAAAGTGGATAATGAGGCATTTTTTTGCATTTAGTTGTAGTCCATGACTTCGGCACCACTCATTTCTCTGAGTTAGCCCCTTCTATAATATTGGGGCACTCAATGATTGCACCCAGTTTGCAGTTATCTGCAAAGTTGGCAAGCCACAGGCCATCTACTTTCACCTGGACCTCAGAGAAATGATTCCAAACAGTAGAGGGCCCGGCACAGATCCTTATGGTACCCCGCCATACCTCTTAACCTTTCAGAGCAAGAAATCTGGACAAAGCCAAAAATGATGGGGGGACAAAGGCCGAAAAATATGGACAGATTTTAAATATTACACTTATAAACTTAGATAGTTGCTAGAATAACAGGTTTTGTATTGTTATGTATTTTCTGAAGAATATAAAGTCTGAAATTCAAATGTCTGTCATTAATTATTATTATTTAATGGCTTCAATCTTCAGTGATTTGCTAGAAAAACACACAGTTGAGAAGTATGTACCCAACTGGTAACCAGTCTACTGGTGGAGGTAGACTCCTCAACTTTAACAATGTGCAATATGTCGGTGAGCCAGCTGGCTACCCATCTAGTGACGTATGGGTTAATCTCCAGCGGGGAGTTTATCAATGATCCATGAGTGGGAGGATTTTGTCAAAAACCTTGGTTAAATCAAGATAAGTTGTATGTACAGCTTTGCCCTCATCCAGGGCTTTGATGACATTCTCAAAGAAGTCCACCAGATTTAGTAAGCAAAATCTACCCTTGATGAAACCAAGCTGAGTCAGGTGAAGAGTTTGAAGGTTGCCTATGTTCTTGTTGATAAGGTCTCTGCCTTTTTAATTTCTCCAAGTCTTTTGGGTTTCTAATACCATGACAGGAATGGACCCCATTCCTAAGTCAAAGTATGATTAAAGTTCATGAAATTAGTATTGTTTCAATCTTTGATGTCAGCCAGTTGTGCTCTTTGCAGCACCCGCAATGTGCCCTGTAATGAGTCTGCCTGCAGTTCGTATGGAGTTACATGTTTTGGTAACTTATCCAAATACAATTTTAAATTATTTTTTATAAGACCTGTTGCTCCTACTACTATTTGAACTGTCTGGGTATCTTTCTTCCACATTGCTCTCGTTTCTGCCTGCAGATCCTGATATTTTATGACTTTGTGTCTCTCTATACACAAGAGTCTGTAGTCACTGGGTGTAGCAATTTCAATGATCAATGCTACTTTTGTTTTCTTTACTTGGACCACTATATCCGGTTTTCTAGCATCTATCTTTTTGTCTGTTGGTAATGGGTGACCCCCATGTGATATAAACCATCATTTTCTATGATGCTTTGTGGCTCATGTTTCCAGTGTTTTTCAGCCACTTCAATATTATAATGTTTGCACAATCTCCAGTGTAGCAATCTCACCATATTATTATGCCTTTCATTATACAATCCTTCTGCTATTAGTGTGTTGCAACCAGCAACAAGGTGAGTGACTGTTTCCAATTCAGTTTTACAAAACCTACATTTGTCTGTTTCTCCCACATACTCAATGGACTTTGTAAACCAGCGTGTACATAGCCCACTATCTTAGGCTGCCAATATTAAGCTTTCATTTCTTGGTTTGAATTTGCCTCTCCTTAACCATTCCTGATCATCATGAGGTTCTTCCAGAAGTTTTCTATACTTGCAACTATATTTATGTTTTTTCCACATTTCTTGCCTTCTCATCTGCTCCTTCACCTTATATTCTTTATTTTGTTTTTTGACACATTCAGTTGCTGCCTGGTTTTTATCTACTTCTGGTTTGATTTCCATTCCTGCTTGACGCAGATATGTTTCTGCTAAATTAAGCAGGGAAGTCATCTTAGATTTATGCTCCACATGTTTCAAAACTTTCATTACATTTGGATCTTGTGAGGTCAGTATATATATATATATATATATATATATATATATATATATATATATATATATATATATATATATATATATAAGGTCCATTATGATTCTTTCCATGGCCTTGCAGATAAGGCTGGTTAGGCATATAAGTCGATAATTTCCTGGGTTGGTTGATGAACCCCCTTTGTGCAAGGGGATTACTGTTGCTGTTCTCCACTCTGCTGGAACAAAGCCAGTGCTCAGGCTATGGTTAAAGAGAGTGCCATGTGGTTCCACTATATCCTGTTTTAGATTGTTTATTAAGCAACCTGAAATGCTATCTGGTCCTATAGAGGCCATATTTTAGGCTTGTATGACCTGTTTTTGGAGATACTTGGTAGTGGACTGGTGTCAGGAATGCTTTGGAATATGGCTTGTGGGCATGGAGGGGGGTGCAGTTATTGCCATATCTGTCAGCCAGCAGGTTCACAATTTCCTCAGGTTTGGTGTGAGTGGTACCATCCACCATAAGTTCAGCACACAGCTAGGCATTCCCTTTTGGGTTTCGGGTGTAGCTAAAGAATGCCTTATGGTTTTCTTTAGCTAGGGATGCTAATTTAGTCTCATAACTAGCCTTACAATACTTTACAAGATATCTAATTTGCTTGTTCAAGCTGTGGAGAGTATTCTTACTCTGTTGAGTATGTTCCTCTTGTTCTTATATCGGTTTCTTTTGTTATATAACTTATTTATATTTACAGACCACCAGGATGGCTTGTTTTTTTTTTTTTTTTTTTTTTTTTTTGGGAGCACCTGGTTTTAGTCCTGTCAGGGACAGCTGAGTCAATAAATGTGTTTAAGTGGCTATATAGGGCATTTGTGTACTCTTTTCCATATGAGTCATTGTTGGGTTTGCTGGCAGGGGCTTTGAAACTTTTTATACCATCACTTAGTAGACTATAGTTTGTTTTGGAGAAATTTTTCAGTTTTCTTTTTCCTGTGAGGGTTTCAGGTGTGATCTTTACTTCAGATGAGACTGATTTATGGTCTGACCTTAACAGAGAGAGGAAAACACAGCGGGTAGTGCACTGACCCCACACACACACACACACTGGAGAGCACTAGGTCTGGGATATTTGAGTCCCTTGTGGGGGATGCAGACCAACTGTTCCAGGGCATTTGAATTAAAAAAATCTGTGAACCTCAGAGCGATCATGTTTATGCTCACCCAGTCAATGGAATGATAGTTGAATCTCCCATGACCAAGGTGTTTGGCTGTATACTGAGTAACACTAGCAAATTCAGGTAGGCATTATGCTTCTACTGGTTCATGGTGGGGAGACCTGTAGCTAGCAATGATGTGGTATGGTGCTTTACCTACAGTTAGTCGGACCTGGAGTAGCTCAAGAGAGTCATGCTGTTTAACCAGTCTTGAGGTGTATTTGGCTTTAATGAAGATGGATACACCTCCACCTTTCGTTCTTTCATGCTCATTTTGAGGTCCGAATGTGTAAAAGACATTGCAGCCTTACACAGTTGAAGTGCTCTCTGTGACCTTGAACCAAGTTTTGATGACTGCACAGATGTCAGCATCTTCCAAGGTGAGGAGTGTTTCCAGCAAGTGCAGTTTGTGCTTAGGCTGCATGACCTTGAATTTGTCTCTAGTGCATTTCTCTACATTGGAAGTTTTGTTGTTTTGATATTGCCTAAAAAGGCACTATGGGAGAAGCAAGTGTCTTTTCCAGTATCCGAAAGTCTTGAGGAAATAGGTGAGGGCAATTTATGGCAAAACAGCATGGTCTGTCGAACATGTCTTCTCAGGCTGTCAGATACAGGATCTACCTGAAGGGACACCAAAAGCTAAGCCAATTATTGAAATCAATATTTTTTTGTCTGAATTGTGGCATTATCCTAGATGAAGGTAGAATACTGCTTAGGACTTGTGACATAACTGACTGGGACATGCAATATGAGAGTTCAGTCATGTCTCTCTTCATATACTCCTGAGAGGTACGTCTCGAGTCATTCACTCCAACATGTACTATGACAGAGTCAGAACAGTAATTGTTGCTGAGTGACTTGAGTGCATGCATGATTTGATGGATCCTGGCACCTGACAGGCAGCTGACCTTGACCTTCTCCTTGATCAGCCTAATGAAGGGGACATCTGTGTGTCTCACTATTGTTTCACGTATGACTAGGACATTAGGTTTTGAGGTGTTTTGCCTTGGGGGCTTAATTGTCGAGACACTGATATGTGTGCTGTTATGTGTTGGGGTGGATGCTGTTCGTGTACCAGCATGTGTAGGTTGTTTGCACTTGTGAGGTCTCTGTTTTTTTAGTAGGCTCTTAGTGAGCACCTCCACATATGTGGGTTTGTGTCTTGATCTAATTTTGTGTGAGTGGAGGGGTGTGTGTGCTGACAATCTGTTTGATATCTTGTTTAT
Source organism: Protopterus annectens (assembly GCF_019279795.1). Classification (NCBI taxonomy): domain Eukaryota; kingdom Metazoa; phylum Chordata; order Ceratodontiformes; family Protopteridae; genus Protopterus; species Protopterus annectens. The sequence continues at coordinate 189,565,865 of NC_056730.1, forward strand.
TGTTACATGAGAAGACTGATTCTAGTTTCATTGTATAGTCACATTTCTCACATATTGTATTTGTTTGCTTTAGGAGCAAGTGGTTGTAAGTATACATGAGACAATTGCTACATTGCCTCAGGATGCCCATGTCAATCAGGCTGGCTGGAAAAATGTTGGGGAAGTGACTGTCCATAGTAGCAGCTAATTTCTGAGAGGGCAAATTATATCAGCTATTGAACTGGGATTAACAAGTGGACTTATTCTATAGAAGATCAAAGATTAAACATGGGACAACACTGCTCACTGCTCTGCTGAGTTGCCTGCAGTGCAGACGTGTGCAGCTGTTTTGCCCATGGAGCAGCAGGGAACCTGGGAAGGTTTCACCGACTGGTGTCTAAGGCAAGAATTATTTCTAGGCATTTGCATGTATACCATGCACCGCTAACCCCTGTTGTGTAGTGCGCAACTACTCACAAATGCAAGGCTTATATGCAGTCACAAATAAACAGTTTTAAATTAATCTGCTAAGAGGAAATTGCACAGTGATCTTTCCTCTAGTAATCTCCAGCTCAGACAAGGCTATATCCACACTCTTCTGGCACATTGCAGGGGAGCCCTTTTAATGTAAATGGCTGGATTTGAGTTCAATTGTATGAAAAACAGGCTAGATTCAGCAAGTCTGGATCTAGTCTATGTAAATAAACAATATTTCAGTGGAAAACAAGTGCAGGTAATAAGCAGACACAAGCACTAAAAACAGTCAAAAAGGCCCAAAATACTACAGTAAAACAGAAAAAGTGCAGATCAAACTTAAAATAAGTGTAATTTCTAGTTTCTAGCTTTGGATGGCTTGGATTCAAGCAGAAACACTCTGGACATTTGGCAAAGGATACCACATGCAGAGCAGCTCAGATTAATTGAGCCAAAAACCTTGCAAACATGAAGACTTGTATACAGACAAAATTAAACAGTTTGAAACTAGCCTGCCAATAGAAAATCACACAATGATGCTTTCTCCAGCCACCCCCAGCTCGGACAAGGTTATATCCACAAACTTCTGTCACAAGGGTGCAGGGGAACCCTTCTTAATGTAAGATGGCTGCATTTGAGTTGAAGTGTATGAAAAACAGGCAAGATTCAACAAGTCCAGTTCTAGTCAATGTTAACTAAGCAATATTTCAGCGTAAAGCAACTGCAGGTAATAAGCAGGTACAAACAGGAAAAACAGTCAAAAAAGGGCAAATCAATGCAGTAAAATAGTAAAATACAGATGTAAAATGCAGATCAAACTCAAAATAAGCTTAATTTCTTGTTATTAGCATTGGAAGTCTTGAATTAAAGCAGAAGCTGTCTGGCAAAGGACGACAAACATAGAGGAGCTCTGGTTAATTTAGCTTAAATCAAAACACAGGCACTTAGAATAACAGGCACAATAAGCCTTCAACCTGCAATTCCAAGCTCAGAAGGGTGGAGGCTACCCTCTCCTCCCACGAGAGTGTAGAACACACACCTTCTTAATGTAAAATAACTTGCCTGAAGCCCAAGCTGTTAAACCAGAACTAAGGCACTTTTAGAATAACAGACACAATAAGCCTTCAACCAGCAATTCCCAACTTCTACTGTAGACCGCAAACCTGTCTTATGTAAGATAATTAGTTTGAAGCCCAAGTGCTTAAATCAAAACTAAAATGCTTAGAATGCCAGTTACAATTGAATCAGGCTACTAACAAGTAATAATAAATGCAACTGAGCACTTTTAAGAACAATCAGCAAAAAGCAAAATAAAATAATAAATTAGGAAGAAGCACAAATATAGTAAAAACAGCTGAATAAAGTGCACATTTTTTTAGTAAGTTGGAAGGGAAGAAACAGAAGAAAATTCAAGTTTAAGAGAATAAGGAGGTGGGGCTTCCCAACTGATCTCTCCATACTCAGTAGAATGAACTGATGAGATGGGACTAGGAGGGGTGTCCAAAATCAGATTAACAATAGGGGTGGGCAAACTCAAAAGCCACCAAATTTAGGAGTACAGCAGCACTTTGGTGGATGGTTGGTAAAATCAAATGCAGACATAAATCAACAACAGTCAGGTAGATACCGCTCAACTGTACAGATGTTCGTAGAATGTCCAGATTTTTGCCTCATATTTTTGGTGTGTTCCTCCTAAAATCTGTACTTTTCTGGCAAATAGCTGATGGTTGAAGTAATTAAATAATTGCAAACATTTGAGTTTAAGACTTCACATCCTTCAGAACCGTCATGCTAATGCAAAACCTATTATTCTATCAACTTTCTAAGTTTGTAAGAGCAATATTTAAAATCTGTCCCTATTTGTCTCCCCATCATTTTAGGCTTTGTCCAGATTTTTTACTCTAAGAGGTTGAGAGGTATGAGGCAGACGTAAGTCAAATAAGCACTCCAGCTAAGTAAATATACCCCCAAAAATTTCTCATTAAAGAGGAATGCTGTTTCTCAACTCCTCCCACTAACTGGATGTTATTCACTGTCTGCAAAAAAAGTATTTTCTAGATCTTCTAACTAATCTTAGCCAAGACCTCTTAAAACTCAACAGAACAAAATACTTAAAACAAAACAAATGCAGTATAAGAAAATGATGTATGCTTCAATTTATTTATCATTAGTACTGGAACTTTTCTCCCTAAAAGCTGCTGAAAAAATGCTGCACAATCTGATTATCTCAACTGCAAACACATAAATAAAGCTAATTATGTTGTACTTTATTAAAAGCTAGAAATAGCACAGATACCCTTGTAGATATGGGTAAGTATCAATGTCCTAACACACTATCTCTTTGGAATAAATTTTTAATCCAGTATCTATTCATCTGTAATTCCTCCATTTTCTGCATGTCTGTGTCTCAATTGTATTGTCTCATTCTGTTATAATTAACATGATTCTGTGAAACTCTCATACTGACAGGAGAGCTGACCATGAACTCAATCAGTGAATCTGGTAAGGCAATTATAAATGAATGAAACTAACAATATTCTCTAACCTAGTTCTGTAATCCAATTCCAATAAGCATATACTAAATTTGAATTAAGTTGGCAACAGAAAATTCATATTCCTTAGTGGTGTCACTCAAACAAGTGGATTCATACTTACATCTGTTTTCAGCTTGATGAAAAAAAAAACAGCTGCATTTTGCTGCTACTGAGATAGTGGGCTTGTTGTGTCTTTTGGCTTATCCCGGTTAGGGGTTGCCACAACGGAACTCCGGTCCGCTAATGTTTGGTAGTGGATTTTTATGTGCCGAGTTACCAGCCCTGACACACAACCTTCAATGAAGGCACGCCCATTCACGCATGCCTCCACACAGAAGACACTCCAGCTGAGAATCGAACACGACGTCTTGCTCTGAGGCGACAACGCTACCGCTGCACCACTAATAGAAGATTAAAAAGTTTAGACAATAATATGACTTGCCTTTGTGATAGCTGTAATACCTGCCAGGGCTGGAACCTATGCAGAAATTTACTCCTGAATGTCTAGGTTTTGCCTGAAGGGTTCAAAGGCACAGGCCAGGAGGGCGAGTGCCCTAAGGGCAAGTACTACTGGTCATTTATTTATTGTTTTTTAACAGGGTGTGTGGACTGATATAAGGCCTTTTTCAGCCACTTCCTATGCCATATGTCAAGACAGCAAATTTTACGTATGTAATGTTAACAATACAGCAATATTAGATTAGAAATGGACACAGAATATCAGATGCAGTACTACAACAGTAATTCATAAAAGTTAAACACAACAAAGAAAGTACAGTATTTAATGCATTACAGGGATGTAAAACTTTCAGCAACAATTTCAATGGATTCACACATCTGCAGCATTAATGTCATTACAAGTAGGAAAGAAACCACATGTGAGAGATTGGTATGAAGCAAACTGAAAACTCTGACATGGAGTTCTAAGCTATCCAGCATCCCAAAAACAGCTGCATTTGTATTCTTGGAAAAACTAATCTCAACAGAAATAAGTTGTCTTGTTCTGTGGTTTAATTAGGTAATGCCTACCAAACTGCAGGAGTTTGTAGTTATTTTTACAGGTCACTGGAGTGAACAAAGGACTGTTTAATTCTAACAATTACCATTACAGAAAGAATAGGTTGCATTAAGAACAAATAAAAACTTTGTTAGTGCTGGGCAACTTCTGCATTTTAGTAATTTAACTGTATAAGTGTTGAGCAAGCAAATGGCTCTAGAAGCAACTATTAGTTTGCTCTTTGTATGGAAAGACGGTGATGTTTTGTGGCTTTGGCAAGATTTACAAATTAGAAAAATATCAGAAAACCATAACTTCTGCTGTCCATAGGTGGGCAATATTTTGTCCTGACCTGGAGGGGAAGGTTTATGATGGGCAAGACATTTTATTCTTGGAATCAGGACACTGATGGCCATGGCATGGAAGAAAAAAAGAAATGCCCACACCCTGGCATAAAAAGCACACCCAAACAAACAAAGGGGATGGCGGGTGGGAGCAACTAATACAGCAGTAAGCATTCAACCATCTACTGTTCTGGCAAGTCTAACTTACACAGCTGGTACTATGTTCATCATACTGACCCTGTTGCTGCAGTAGCCTTAGCTATATGGGTAGATTACTTTAGCAAACGGGGATGGCGGGTGGGAGCAACTAATACAGCAGTAAGCATTCGACCATCTACTGTTCTGGGAAGTCTAACTTACACAGCTGGTACTATGTTCATCATACTGACCCTGTTGCTGCAGTAGCCTTAACTATATGGGTAGATTACTTATTAATTGAGCCAAAAAGCTTGCAAATGTGAAGACTTGTATACAGATAAAATTAAACAGTTTGAAACTAGCCTGCCAATAGTAAATCACACAATGATGCTTTCGCCAGCCACCCCCAGCTCGGACAAGGTTATATCCACACACTTCTGCCACAAGGGTGCAGGGGAACCCTTCTTAATGTAAGATGGCTGCATTTGAGTTGAAGTGTATGAAAAACAGGCAAGATTCAACAAGTCCAGTTGTAGTCAATGTTAACTAAGCAATATTTCAGCGTAAAGCAACTGCAGGTAATAAGCAGGTACAAACAGTAAAAACAGTCAAAAAGGGGCAAATTAATGCAGTAAAATAGTAAAATGCAGATCAAACTCAAAATAAGCTTAATTTCTTGTTATTAGCATTGGATGTCTTGAATTAAAGCAGAAACAGTCTGGCTGTCTGGCAAAGGATGACAAACAGAGAGGAACTCTAGTTAATTTAGCTTAAATCAAAACCCAGGCACTTAGAATAACAGGCACAATAAGCCTTCAACCTGCAATTCCAAGCTCAGAAGGGTGGAGGCTACCCTCTCTTCCCACAAGAACACAAACCTTTGTAATGTAAAATAACTTGCCTGAAGCCCAAGCTGTTAAACAAGAACTAAGGCACTTTTAGAATAACAGACACAATAAGCCTTCAACCAGCAATTCTCAACTTCTACTGTAGACCGCAAACCTGTCTTATGTAAGATAATTAGTTTGAAGCCCAAGTGCTTAAATCAAAACTAAAATGCTTAGAATGCCAGTTACAATTGACTCAGGCTACTAACAAGTAATAATAAATGCAACTGAACACTTTTAGGAACAAGCAGCAAAAAGCAAAATAAAATAATAAATTAGGAAGAAGCACAAATATAGTAAAAACAGTTGAATAAAGTGCACATTTTTTTAGTAAGTTGGAAGGGAAGAAACAGAAGAAAATTCAAGTTTAAGAGAATAAGGAGGTGGGGCTTCCCAACTGATTTCTCCATACTCAGTAGAATGAACTGATGAGATGGGACTAGGAGGGGTGTCCAAAATCAGATTAACAATAGGGGTGGGCAAACTCAAAAGCCACCAAATTTAAGAGTACAGCAGCACTTTGGTGGATGGTTGGTAAAATCAAATGCAGACATAAATCAACAATAGTCAGGTAGATACCGCTCAACTGTACAGATTTTCGCAGAATGTCCAGATTTTTGCCTCATATTTTTGGTGTGTTCCTCCTAAAATCTGTACTTTTCTGGCAAATAGCTGAGGGTTGAAGTAATTAAATAATGGCAAACATTTGAGTTTAAGACTTCACATCCTTCAGAACCATCATGCTAATGCAAAACCTATTATTCTATCAACTTTCTAAGTTTGTAAGAGCAATATTTAAAATCTGTCCCTATTTGTCTCCCCATAATTTTAGGCTTTGTCCAGATTTTTTACTCTAAGAGGTTGAGAGGTATGAGGCAGACGTAAGTCAAATAAGCACTCCAGCTAAGTAAATATACCTCCAAAAATTTCTCGTTAAAGAGGAATGCTGTTTATCAGCTCCTCCCACTAACTAAATGGATGTTATTCACTGTCCGCAAAAAAAGTATTTTCTAGATCTTCTAACTAACCTTAGCCAAGACCTCTTAAAACTCAACAGAACAAAATACTTAAAACAAAACAAATGCAGTATAAGAAAATGATGTATGCTTCAATTTATTTATCATTAGTACTGGAACTTTTCTCCCTAAAACGCTGCTGAAAAAATGCTGCACAATCTGATTATCTCAAGTGCAAACACATAAATAAAGCTAATTATGTTGTACTTTATTAAAAGTTAGAAATAGCACAGATACCCTTGTAGATATGGATAAGTATCAATGTCCTAACACACTATCTCTTTGGAATACATTTTTAATCCAGTATCTGTTCATCTGTAATTGCTCCATTTTCTGCATGTCTGTGTCTCAATTGTATTGTCTCATTCTGTCATAATTAACATGATTCTGTGAAACTCTCATACTGACAGGAGAGCTGACCATGAACTCAATCAGTGAATCTGGTAAGGCAATTATAAATGAATGAAACTAACAATATTCTCTAACCTAATTCTGTAATCCAATTCCAATAAGCATATACTAAATTTGAATTAAGTTGGCAACAGAAAATTCATATTCCTTAGTGGTGTCACTCAAACAAGTGGATTCATACTTACATCTGTTTTCAGCTTGATGAAAAAAAAAACAGCTGCATTTTGCTGCTACTGAGATAGTGGGCTATAAAACAAAAACAGATATCATGTGATAATTTTCTGTTTGTATGTCAATTTTCTGTTTCTATGAATAAAACAATTATTGGCCAACTCTGTTGCATAGAGAGAGAAAACCCTAACAATGGCCCATGTAACCCAGGTTTGATTAGTGACTTAGGTATCTCAGGTGCTGGGAAAGAGGGGCGGTTGTGCAGCAAGCCTACCCGGGGCAAGGGCATTTATCAGAGATGCTCCCTGAGGGGAGTTGTGGTCGACTGTGGGGAGTATCCCCAGATGTTATTAAAAATAGGGGTGAAGGGGGTGGGAAATAAGGATAGGTCATAGCCTCCCCAGGAGCAGAAGCAGATGCTGTTACTGTCCCTTAGGATACCCTTAAGATCCTTACCAGTTCCAGCTCACGCAGGTAGGAGGAGAAGCATCTAGACCTGGTGAGTGATGAGACAAAGTGGTAGGTGGAATGAGTAGAAGCCGGGGGGAGGGACAAGCAATTATTAAGTATGGGGAAAACCTAAAGCAGAATGAATTGTGACAAGAAGATGGGAAATGCAGAAACCAAGTTTAAGAATGTCTCTAAACCATCATGTTTCTTTTCTACAGTTAATGAGTAAGTGTAAAGTATCACACTTACCACTTGTTGATACAATAGATAATGTGTTGTTGTTGTTGTTGAGTCTTTCGGCTTTTCCCGGTTAGGGGTCGCCACAGCGGAACTCCGGTCCGCTAATGATTGGTATTTGATTTTTACGTGCCGAGTTACTAGCCCTGATGCACAACCTTCAACGAAGGTACGCCCATTCACGCATGTCTACACGCAGAAGACGCTCTAGCTGAGAATCGAACCGGACAGCGTCTTACTGTGAGGCGACAACGCTTCCGCAGCACCACCTCCGCTGAGGCACAATAGATAATGTGTACATCTTCATTTTGTAGTTAAATGTAAAGACCTCCTGCCATTGCAGATCAGAAAATAATTACAACCTAATACTGTTCAAATGCATGCATATTGTACTTCAGTCAGTGTTTTGCATGTATAAAATGTAAGTGTGACTGCATAAACAAATTCATTCTGTGAGAAAAAGCTGATAATTCAGTCTTGGCAGTAAGAAGGCTCATACCTGGAAAAGACAGTTTATCTTTCTCAGAAGGTATTGCCTTTTACTAAATATGTATTCATAGATAAGAATATAATTTATTTGGATTCTAACAGTGAATTCCAGTTTACCTGCAGCACCATCAGTTGTGTATTTAGCAGTAGGATGGTTACATGACAAGGATATTCAGGTACCTGCTGATATTTCTTTTTGTCATGTTAACACCCACAGTCTAAATATACAGGCTGAAGAAAGGCATATATTAAGAACAGTAATTTGCTTTCAGTTAATGATGGAAAAACTTGTCAGATAAGGTAACGGCACAGACAGTCATATTATTTTTATAAAAGTGTGAAGCATTAATTGCCCTTAGAAAAGCACAAGTGTTATCAGTTTATTTATTTAAAAATGTGCAATCTCACTGACTCTCAAGTACAAGACAGACATATTTAGGCATGTCAGAATTTTAAAGAGGTAAAACACACAGCATAGCAACAGCCAAACAGTAATCACCTAAAACAGGCCGCAGAAAATTGTAACTAAATATAGACAGTTCTTGCAGAGGCATCAGACAATTACCAGTGTGCTATATCTCTTTTAAATGCCTTCATGGAGAGTGCCATTGTATGACACAGGTTCAGTAAATTACACAGTACTGGAATCGAAACAGAAAATGTCTGAACACTGGGTACACGAGAACAGACTTCCTGAAATTGCAGAGAGGCCTCCTCAGCACCATAGTAAAAAGGCAACACAAGTAATAATGTTATAACAGGTCTTGCAAGTTACTGGCCAACAGGCTGCTTTGTAGTTACTTGTCAGTCCAGCATCTGCAGCTTAGTGTGATGCCAGTGCAGAAGACAGAGGAGTAGGTATGATGTTGTAAGACACACATTGGAAGGCCTTCCAGTAGCTTTGCTACTATGTCAGTACTTCCAGCATAAGAATGCACTAGTCTGTGTTTTAAAAGCCACAAAACACACTGCAATACATCTGTGGCTGTATGATAACTGTGGGCTTTAAATGTAACTGCCAACAGCCTTAGGAACAATGTGCTCATGGAAACCACACTGAGGACTCACGAGGGCAAGAAAGGATGTCGCCCTTTTTAGCAACTAAATACTTTACCTTGAATTTGTACCTGAACAAACTCATGTCATGTTCTTTACAGAACTAAAGAAATTACTGGTGATACCGCTAACTATAGATTTATTTTTCAAAATAATTTAAGACTTAAAATGGATAAATGGAATTACCTTTAATAGGAGTGGAATAGAACATGGGAACAAAGGAGCAATCCTAGGCAAGAGATCACAAGGACCATAAGATGGCAAGCCATAGACCTTTAAGTATACACAATTAAAAGGGGTCTACTTTTTATAGTCTAAATTTCATATGATCAAAATTCATTTGACTGAGACCAAATGACCTAAACTTCATTTGACCTAAATCTCATTTCACTGACAGTGAGCACTGGCAGTCTGTAGAGCACTGTAAGGCAAGTAAAAGGTATGTGCCCTGTTCCCCATGGTAGTGTGACCCTGGAGTTAGAATATATAGTTAGGAAGGTTGTGGGGGACAGTCCCTCACATTAGGGTGTGTGGAGGGCATAGGCCCCCACCTAGTTTAATTATATATTCTGTGATTTGAATTTATATTGTTCAGTAAAACTGAACTTTGTGGGGGGGGGGTAGCCCCCCACCCCCCAATGTGGAGGGCTGCACCCTCCACACCCCCCAACTGTATAGTAGTAGACCCATTAAAAGTTCATCCCTCCCTTTTCAAAAGTTCATACCTCCATAACTGAGCAGCGTTGTACATGACAGTCCTTGTGTAAATTTGTACCTACCCATCCAATCATCAAAATTAGTCTTAAAGGTACTCAGAGTAGCATTTTTTATCTGTAATGCTAACTTATTCCATAAATTAGGAATATGTTGAGTTAGGAACTTATCTCTCCACAAGTCTTATTTAGTTGCTGGTGAGATTTAGATCTCAATTGCAGGTGTTTGAAGAGCTAGCACAAAACGCTGTACCTGTTCATGTCATCTCATGAGCTGGGAACATTGTATAAACTTTTGCCATTTTTCATACTCAAATTGCAAGCTATGCTGTAGGTTGTTGTGCCAAAGCTGAAAGCACTCAGCTAGTTAGTGATTATAACCATGTGGCCCTGCCCAACGATCTAAAGGACAGGAAAAAGGGGCCTGCAAATGACAGTATAATGGCATGCAAATGAGGGAACACAGTCTGTGGAGTGCATAATGATATACATATAAGGGTCATGAAAACAGGTTGTGATTTATGTCAAGCTCCAAGTCACAGAGGTGGTTGTGTTTGCATTTAGATAATATGGCTGGAGCACAGTCTGCATTCTCTAGGTGATGCCTCAAGGAGGCAGGCAGCACCACCAAAATGATACAGGAAAAAGATACCACAACACTACTTGACAGGCCATTAACTCCAGAACCACTTTTGAGCAAACAGAGACATTATACAAAGCATTGTTTGATCGATATTGTCCACAGAATGGAACTAGACTTTTCATACTAGTCTATACCAAGGTATGCATAGCTCTTACCATTGCAGCTACCACAGCCTTCCAGGGACAATCCTATGGAGACATTGGCTATATCACAGATATTGGCCTGTAGCACACTCATAACACTCCTCAATAAATTGCTGCCATATGTTGAAAAACAGATGTGTTTCCTCAACATGACAGGGAAGAAAGCCACTACCATGCATAGCCTGCCAACCTGCATAGCTTTTATAATATTCCCAGTTTCCTCAAAGGGTTAGGAGCTATGGATTGCACCTATGTGACATTAAAGCCCCCACATGGTATCTAAGTGCAGTATTACATTAACAAGAAGGATTACCATTCCCTCACTTGACAGGTATTGTCCAAGACACAAGGACTCATAACCAATCACCTGTGGGGTGGCATCCATGTCCCTCATGGACAGGGGCAGCCAGTGTTGATCTCAAATCCACTCTGTTCATAAAATTAATTCTGCAAACTACTCAAAAAGAACAAATGGGGATACTTGAGATTAACATGGCTAGGCTTGTAAAGGCTCTATGGCCGGTAGCCTAGTAACCGCCTATGAACCTATGAACCTATGAACCAAAGACACTGCACAGCATCCAGGAAATGCCCATGATTCTCACATATAGCATACATTTCAATCACTGCTTCCTGCATCGTGATATCCCTCAGGGCAAGCAGTAGCTAACTGCAAGCACATTTGTGCACCCACATATCAAAGGCCACAGACAATATGTACATGTCTCCGCCAGCCATGTCACTAGCCCCATATTTCTCTAATATATCATGGGTGATGCAGGATATCTTCTAAATCCCTGGCTGATTATTCCCATATGAAACCCACATAGCATGTCCAGACATCAGTATAACACCTTCCACATTCAAATCCAGAATGCAGTACAGAGTATGTTCAGCTGGATGAAATCTCAGATTTACTGTTTCACTGCCTAGTCCTGTCTGGGGGGCTTGGGAGTGCAGTGTAGTATGCCTTTTCACAGCCTGTCAGTGGTTTGTAGCATGCTGCATGACCCCAATATTATTTGAAGGATGCAGGTGGTCAGCCATCATTACCAGGATCCTCCACACCCACAGCAGTAGGACCCATCTTAACGTCCAGCAACAACTGTGATATGCCAAAGAGAACACAGCAGCTGTACCACCACCTCAGACAGTTCTGTGCAAAGAACATGGCAAAAAGGGGAAACAGCAAGTAGAATCCAAATTAATGGACCCTGACCTGCACACAGTAGCAGTGTGGTGTCACACAGAACAGTGTGATGGATACACTGTTTTATACAGGCTCTTTTGGGCAGTGCATGGTCATGTTACACAGTGCATCAAACATCTTCCCTTATACTACATAAGAAGCATGGTATGGGTCACGGTTATCATCATTTGCACAGATGCCTATGGACACACAAACACATGACTGTTTACACAACCAAGGGATGTGAGGCTACTTGTCAATGGAGGCAGAGTTGTGGGTCATGGGGAGGGAAGTCATTAGTGTCATAGACTGGATGTGGGAGACTCTACTAGCCTAGGCAGTACAGCCACTGCAATGGTAGGTTGTGGAGAAAGCGCAAAGGGTGCATGTAGTGGGGTGCCTTTGGCAGGTGGATATAACTATCCTAGAATAACTGGACCTGTAGAGGTGCACATGAGGTGTCCCACCCTGGCTGGCTCTGAAACATGGCTGTGCTGGAGGATAGGGTGGGGTATGGTGACACTCAGATTGTGTGCCCTGTGATGGCTGTCCTATGTGGCCACTATTGGTATGAACATACCCAGGATGATGATGGTGGCTAACATCCACCTGTAATTGGTCATGGACACCATGTGTGCCATCACAGACTGCATGAGTTAAATCATGGAACTGTCCCCGGTCTCTTTTGTTTCTCATAGGCTTTGGTAGTGCTGGGCAATATTCTTTGGAAGGCCCGACACCATTCCTATAATTTCCAGGTCAGCATAGGTAGCTGCTGATTGTGCCCAGATATTTGACTTGTACATTTTTGATTGAGGCCAGGAACTGGCCACATGTCTGGTGTCAGTAAAGAGAGTGATTGGCACCCTGAACCCTTGGTAACTTGCCATATGGTTGGTATCTGCATATGAGATGCAATGTGCTGGTTTGCCACCTCAGAGTGAGAGTTACCAGTGCTAGTGCTGTCAATCACAATGGAGCCCCACTTTGACAGGAATGATGAACCCCCATGTTGTGCATTCTGTAGAGCAGCAGGTCTGGAGTAGAACAAAGTGACACCCACACAATGAGTGCAATATCAACCAAGGAGTGAGACAGGCAGTATCAATGTGCCTGGTACTGTAAGTCAATCTATGCATTAATATCATTGTAAAACACTGCACAGGTGCTGATCTGAGTCTGTTGACCTGGACCAGACTTTACAGGTGTAACAATACCAGAAATTTGACTTATCTAACTGTCGTTCATAGAGTCACAGTCTGTTCTTCGACTCTCTATGGCAGGTGATAAATGTTAAACCAATACTAAATTTAAGAATTCTCAGTCTGGGCATCTCAACATGGTCTTGGGCCCCAATGTAGACTTAGAATTTTAGCCCATGGAAAGAGTCCTCATATCAGAATTTTGCTCCATAAGAAGACCCCACACATCTGAGCAGGAAATACTGTATGTACTATGGAAGACCTCACTCATCATTTAAAGTACTTTTCACTTTGAAATTTACACTATAGGAGTTTCCTCTCAGTGTACACGATGAAGTAGTATTACTGAATCAAGGTACAAACTCATTCTCCGTCCTAGCAATAAGTCGTAATTGCTAAGTGTTTGGCTCTTTGCTAACTCCAAAACTACACAAAAGTAGGGAAAACTGAAAAGCACCCAAACCCCCTGCAATGTGATCTCACCAAATACCTCAAAAAGTGACAAACAAAAAAAAGATGTGTTTAAGGGGAGGTGGCAATTTCATTGTATTCCCATGAGGGGGTCCGCATCCCCACATTCTACATCTGTAAATATACAGACGCCAGCAGTGGGTTTAAATACAAACATTTTTGCCTCTCTTCCCTGATCTCAATGAATAAAGTCACTGATATTATTTACAAAGCAATTATGCTCCAATACAAGGTGGACAGACAAATGTTACAATCTTTTGAGATTCACTGATTTGTCTTGTACACACAAACACACTCACACACACACACACACACACACACACACACACACACATATATATATATATATATATATATATATATATATATATATATATAAAATGAGCAAAGACACTAACCAATAATATTGCTGAACACACTGGGGAAAGCTGGTGAGGGCTACCTAGACCACATTCAGTCACAGATCCCTTCTCCTTTACAGACTTCAATTAAAAAAAAACTGCCACTATTTTGAAAAGCTATTTAACTGGAAAACTGCATCAAAGATAAAAATATTAAAAAAAAAAAACAAACCATAACATTAATAAAAGGAAAAAAAAGTATTAACACACAACCCAGCTCAAGTATATTATCAAGTCTCTATACAATATATATATATATATATATATATATATATATATATATATATATATATATATATATATATATATACACACACACACACACACACACACACACACACACACACAGGAATCATGATTGTGACACAAATTAAACTCACTTTACAGTGATAAATTCTCTAAAAAGTCAAATGTGACTACATTATCTGATCAGGATTATTAAAAGATTTCCAGGTAGCCTACTGATGAAAATTAAAACATAAATCACACAAACAGGAAATGAAGCAGTATAGTAAGGGACAAAAAGTGAATAACACAGAATAAACACAGAGGCAGTAGTTCCCACAGGAACAGAAAAAAGTAGCTCCACCTAGGAATCAGACTGACATAGACACAAATGCCATTAAAGCATACTGTCAGACATTCACCAAAGAGGTAAAGTTGAAGATAAAGGAAAAAAAAGTAAAATACTGTTTAGATACAAATCCATATTAAAACAGAAGTAAACCACACAAAACTCACCATTCAATTTCAAATAAATAAAGGCAGCAAGTCCATCCTTATTCATGTGCGCTGATTCTACCCTTGTTGCTAACCCTAACTCCAGCCCTACACGTTACCTTAACACACCCCTTTTCCTAAGAGTACCACTGTTCCATTATTCAGACAAAGTATGTTTGATTCATAGATTCATAGATTAGTACTAGACTAATTGCCCTTATGGGCCATTATAAGCCTAGCCAATTACCCCATGAGAATCAAACCCCATACCTTGTGTCTGTAAGGCAAACACCTTAACCGTTATGCCATCCTCCCACTCCCTTATGCCATCCTCCCACTCTGTTCTATTACTTTTTTTTTTCTTTTGACCAATTTTAAAAGGAAAACATTTGTTCTCCTTTTGTGATTTAGTTTGGGCTACCTAAAAAGTTATTAAGTCTTGTAGTTCTTGTCTTATGCAAATGTTGTTTTTCATCTCCTTGTTCTAAACCTAGCAAAGCTGTACCACATGCTTAGGTTACTGGATGGCTAAGACCTCCTCCACTGCACCTGAATCACATCTGAGTCTCAGTCTCCTTGGAAGCCTCGTAATAGCTGGAGGAAATCAAAATGGACATGCATGAATGCTTAAACCTAAATCAGATATCGTATGCCAAGCATCACTTTAGACAACGTTGTAAAATGTGTCACACATGTTTTAATTCTGGCTGGATGTTTGAATTATAGTTGTTGATATAGTTAATATAATCAATGGGAAATAGCAGAAACTGATTTTTTTCACGGCATAAAAAAGACGAAAGTAGCTTGTAATCTGTCTGGTCCTACAAAGCTGCACATTTAAGCAAAGAGATCACTTACCCTTACCCTCATTAAAAGATAGCATGCTCAATAGATTTAAACAATTGCTCTGTTAGCATTGGTTCTTAAGCATTCCTTTCCCACCACTCAGCTAATCCAGTATACTGAGCAGACAAAGCCCCTATGAGTAATATGCAGCCCTCAGACACCCTGTGCTGCAGCTTGTTTAACCAGTTCTGCTGAAATCTCTGGCTCTCATTATAGCACATCATTGGTGTGGATTATTGCAACAGCCTCTACATTAATTAATAACATTACCAAACAGCAAAGTAAACAGTACAACGGGGAAGCGTTGGGTATCTCCCAGGAATAGTGCTTTTATCATACCATGTGCAAATGGATAACATACAACTTAAATGGTATACCTGTACTTGTGAAAGTATATTCAAAGGAGTTTAAGGACATAGAAAAATAGAAGATTGCTTTCCACACATACATGGTGCATGTCTTGATAGCAATAAATTCAAAGATTAACTTGTATAAATAATAATCAAAGCCAGAGCGGTGAAAACAACACATGGTGTTATTTTACAGCTAAGAAATTTAACTTATGGTTCATCAGTAAATAAAAGGAAATCTATTCTTTGTGCATGTTTGTATTCCAAACAAAGCTACTTGATTTAAAACAAAGACTTTACTAATTTAACTATCAACAAATCTTTAGTAAGTTAATAAATCTTTAGTAAAGTATTGTGATTACCTACTTAACAAACCTTTTTTATTCCTAAATATAATACAGAAAAGAAATGAGGCTTGCTGCTAACGCTCTCCATGAATGATGGGAGAGTGCTTTCAGCATTGTCAGCTATCAGTAACCTATGGATTTCTGAAATTTATTACTAATGCCTCAAAGGGCTCAGTGACAATAGATATGCTTTTTTGTCTTTTTTACATTGGAGGAGTAGAAAAATCATTATTCTTACACTGTTTAATGTCAGATGCAATTCAGGCAGTAATGACCAGACATTTTACGAAATAAGTTGTTACAAAAAAGAACATTTTGATAACTGTAGATCTGAGTTGCTGTCTGGAAACAGCATCACCGGTTTAAGTGTTAAAGTATACCTGGGTTCTCTTGTTCATGATCAAACATTAGGGAGATGAAGCACTTTCGGTACCCATACTGAAAAAAAGCCAACATAGTGCTGTTTTCTGTATCTTATATAAACATACGTTGTGAAATAATTTCTTCTAGATGTGTTTGCATCTTTCAATTCCTCTACTGGGTGGCTGACTGTCGAATTACCAAAACAAAACAAAACCTGGAGCATCTGGAGCATTTCTCCCCGGGCCTCCGCTGAAAACAGGCTCTGTAAACCTAGTCGGACTTTCCCGGTCAACAAATGATAAATAAAAAATAAAAATAAAATAAAAATAAAAACCAGGATTCCATTTTGTGCTGCTAATGTTATTTTAATGGAAATTTATCAAATCTTCCAGTTGAAATTCATTACATCTTTTTTGCCAGAATTGCAAGAATTAATGGAAATGTCATATTTTAATGGGTTTCTCTGAGTGGAGAGGCTGACATTCAGTTTTGAATCTGTGTGCTAGGATACTGGCTGTTTCAGCTAGCTAGATTGACAGAGATAGAAAAAAAGATAAATAACTGGATGGATGGATAGATAGATGGATATTTTACTATGCTTTTCTTATTCTATTGTCACTCCAAGGTTGTGGCTGAAATGGGTCCACAATGGATCAGCCTACAACCTTGGTTAACAAATCTAAATAAATCAGTCAATAGATTAATAGGCATGCAGATAGATAGATTGACAGATGATATATATATATATATATATATATATATATATATATATATATATATATATATATATAAATATATACTGATAATATTAATGATATTTATTAATTTATTTATTGTTTGTTAACTACATAAGTGAACTGGTCCAAGGAAGCATTTCAGCCATGACTCAGGCCAAATAGGTAAAGACAGAAGACACTGAAAATCATAATTACAGATTAGCAAACATGCAGTGGTTTACACAACAATAAAACAGGATGCAATATGACAATACAGAGCAATCTGAAATCAAAAACATTTTTAAAGAATAAAACCTCAATAAACACCCAACTTATTGTGGTATAGGTGAGCACAGTAATGTGAGCATCATCCAGGCAGAAAGAGTTTACATCTGGGGACCCAGGTTGACATTAGCCTTTCGTTTGACACTCATGTTGCTAAAGTAGTTAGGAAAACCTTCTATATCACCCACCTGATCATGAAGGGATTCACATCTAGATCAAGGGAGGTCATCATTCCCCTGTACTCATCACTCATTAGACCTATGATTGAGTACAATGCCCCGTTCGGAATGTATCTGACCAGACACCTGCTGCAGCTTGAAAGGCCCCAAACGTTCCTCACCAAAAGGATAAAGGGTCTCAAAAATATGTCTTATGCTGCCCGACTGAAAGAACTCCAGCTCTATTCAGTCTCATACCGCTTGCTCAGAGGTGACCTGTGCCTGACATATAAGGCCATGTCAAACCCAGATTTGATGAATATGCTTCACCTCAAAAAATCTAGATCCCTCAGAACCACAAGGGCGGGAGACTTAAACCTTGACACGGTTATAAATAGAACGTGCTGGAGGGACAGATTCATCACCCAGAGACTCCCTATGCTGTGGAACAAAATCCCGGTACATGTTAGGCAGAGCACCTCTCTGGCCTTGTTCAAGAGGAATCTTGACCAATGGATGGGAGATTGCAGATATACCCCAGGGATTACTTCAGTGTCACTGCTTGACAGAGGCACAGCAAAATGATAGGCATAGTTTTTATTCAAACTAAAGGGGTGGCGAAAGCCACATAACTATGGGCTAGGCTTATAAATGCCCTTGGGCAGATAGCCTAGTATGAACCTATGAACCTATGAACCTAATATAGTATGAACATCTCACTATTTCTTGCAGCAAGCCAGTTGTTAGAAATATCATGAATGCCTCAATGTCAAACACATTGTAATAGGATTTCCAATCAGAATGACTGCCTGAAAGTACCACTTCACAAGAGCTCTCCAATAACTAATGAGTTATATATTAAAAGACCCTCTTACATCACTAGTCATTAAAAATCTTATGAGGAAGGAATTATACTTTTTATAAACCTGTTAACCTATAGAACTATTTGTCACAGATGCCGTTCAATGACATCAGTGTAGGTGGAAGAGCTAGAACCAATCATCTGTGATTATATGTATAGTGTTTGTTCAGTTTTCTACCTACTTCTACTAATGAGCCAATCAGAATGCAGTGACATCATCTAGCATTACAGAGGAATACTTCTGTACATTCAGCATGCTGCCTTTTGCTGATTGTAGTGACCAGATGCTCACTGCACATAATTGTTTTCTTGCCATTATTCATTGCTGGCCTGTACACCCACAGCAGATCCTACCCATATCCTTATTCCCTGATAGCAGAACTGGCATTAAGTCATTCCACTGTTACCTCTGGTTAGATAACTTCTACTTTCTGGCTGCTTCACTAGCAGAATAGTATGATGGAAAACCTTTACATCACTGAGACCATCACGGCAGAATTATGTATGTGTATCATGACAAACATTTTCATTGTTATGGAAAGGTGGTCACCGTGTGATCACCATCAGAACTGTTACATACATTTGCCACTACTGCCCACTTCAGGATCTTAACAGACATTATGTTTGCCTGGTCTGTATTTCACAAGTTAATCTAGTAAGAAAAAAATATATAAAAAAATAATTTCACAGATGAACTGTCATTATTTTATGCATCAACTCCAATTAGTTGTAGCAAACATCACTTTCTCCCAGGAGCTTGCCCAACTAGTTCCATACCAGTTCAGACTGGCTAGTAATTAGAAGCCTGTCAAGATCATTATTTGTACCTGGTTCAGTGGTGTAGCCAGGTATACTTTATATGTATTTATTCCATGCAATGAGATGTGCTAGAATTTAAAATAAAATAAAATAAAATAATAGGTACTTACCATTTTTTTGCTATTATATATTTTGTTTTATGACCTTTGTTTAACATGTCTGGTTGACAAATTGGCTATTTTGACTAAAAGTACCATTTTGGGGTGGCTTTATTTTTTGCTGAAAAAGTGTGCTATCCAAAAGGTGCACTGTTAATGGTGAACATTGGTGGGGGTACACTTTTGGAATATGGAGCACATTCTGGAATCTGGTATGTAATTAAAAAATCCTGGTTGCCCATGATCTGGTTACATGAATAAACAAAATAATGCATTTTCTGGTAATTTCAAGCCTAATATATCTGTATTATTGTAATGATCAATGTGCTTTATCTCTCTACATTGCATGTTATCTACAGATAAGTTAAGCTCTTTAGTTTATCATACTGTCATATCCAGATATTTTACCACTGCCTCTATCATCCTATTGTCAAAAAAATTATTTTCTCTAGTGTGCAACTGGAGAATGTCAAATTACAATGCTGCAAGGAAAATTGCCACAAGCTAGTATTTAATTTGTCAGTTCTCAAGGAAATATTCCATGCAGTTTCCTTGTTAATAACTGGCATGACCTTGAACCCTTAAGATGCATCCATCTGTTTTATATCACAGGTAATTATTATACCTTGTGTTCTTGTCAGGATGTGTTTACCACTTCAATGCATGCATTAACACTGTTCATAAAAGAGAGTTAGTTTTCAAACTGTGCATACTCACAGAGTGAAAAGGAGCCTCTTGCCAATCCTTATGTTTCTGTCTGCTTGAATTAGTCTTTTTGATATTACAGTATAATCTATTTTGTGAGCAGTTTAGACTGTATATAATTTAGTAGTTTTTCTTCTTCCACACTCCATTGTTGTTATAACATAATTTCTTTCATCCATATTTGCTCTAATTAGAACAGTGTTCATAATCTTTCATGAAGCAGTCTGGTAGTTTAGTGCAGGGGAATGAAGTCTATGATATGATGAAGTATTTCATTCTGCAATCCTGGGTTTGGTGCCTTCACCCTTCATTTGTATCCTGTCTGACTATGATCAAGAGAGCAAGTCACCGAACTTGATAGTGTTCTCAGAGACCCCACCCTGAACACAGGCCATTAAGAGTACTATACTTAGTTAGCTGTAATAAAAAAAATAAGAAGTCTATATTTGACACTGGCCCCAATTCTGGTTGTTCTACCTTTAATTATTTTAATGCCAATGAAGTGTGGATTCTGATCTCATTTGGAGGTACAGTGGTCTTATTTATGTTTAATTTTCATTTATACAGCTGAATACCAGAACAAGATTATCTAGTTGTACATTTTAAGTCATGTCATTTGAAATTCCATAGGCAAAAACCTCAATGTTATTGTCAAGGATTCACATTAGTTTTTGTGCCACCCATTCCATAATACTAACAAATTCATGCCTACAGCTGGGGATATCAACTTCATGAACTGATCAACAAGTTCTTGTTAGTCATTGCCTGATCAGAAGTGAATTTGAAACATTGCAACTCATAATCACAATGTTAAACTGCCTTTCCCTTTGCGCCATATAATGTAACATGTTGAGACTAGAAAATTTGCAGACAGTCATCTTTCTCAATTTTTGCCTATTTTAATTTCTCCAAATGTTTGATGTTTCTAACAACTTTTCAGTCTTGGACCCCATTCCTAAATCCATGTATAATTAGAACTCATAAAATTAGCATTGCTTCAATCTTTAAAGTTTGGTAATAGCACTGTTCTTAAAACCCATAATGTACCCAGAACTGTCTCCTTCTATAGTTCTTGTGGAATTACCAGTATCGGCAACATATTTAAATATGCTTGAAAAAATATTTTTTATTAGGCCATTTCCCCTACTAATATTGGACCTTTCAAATATGCAACACGAACCAATAAATTGTCTTTTAATGTCAACATATGTATTCTCGGCTGGAGTGCGGGGAGTGCCTTCTGTGTGGAGTCTGCATGTCCTCCCCGAGGTTGGGTGGGCCTCGAAAGACATGCGTAAATGGGCATGCCTACATTAAAGGTTGAACGTTGAGCTGGCACCTCGGCATTTGTGAAAATCTACTGCCAATCATTAGCGGACCGCAGTTCAACTGTGGCGACCACTAACCGGCAAAAGCCAAAAGACAAACAACAACAACATATTCATACGTAGCAATTGTTTGATGTCACAAATCAAAATATGTTTCAGTCATAAAAGTTTAGAAAATCACAGTTTTATTTTTGTGTTTATAGGCTATTACTTTTCAAAAATTATAACAGCCCTGCAGCAATTAAGGATAATAACATCAAGCCAGCAAAATAGCTCAGGTTATAGCTTGCAGTAGTAATCAGTGAATAACCTCTCAGCATACAGCAGACTGTTGTTTGACTCGTGAATATCTTTTAACCTGCTGGAAGCCATTAATAGCTATTGTATCCAGCTGGCATTAACGTCTTGCAAAGTCAGAGCAGAAGACCTAGGACGTGGATGATGAACAATATTTGCAGTGGGAAACAAATAATTAAGACAGGACACAAGGCATTGCTCATAATGACAATGCTTCTGAGACACAGGAACAAGGAATTATTGTTGAAAATATATAGCCAGCCCTGCCCAATCCACAATCCCACACACACAATTATTAGGCATTATCTTTGCAGAAAACACTTCATTTTTTAAGTAGTCAAAAATTATTTAGTTCCAAGTGCAGGGATATTTTATTGTGTACACAGTGGAGAAAAACTAAGCAGCTTAGACCCACCTGTACAAGAACTATTTCATGCATTATGTCCCTGGTCACTACTTCTAGGTGTCCCTTTCAGAAAAGCACATTAAATCAGATGATATCTCAGCAGATAATTGTTTCTGTTAAGAGTATATATTTGCATTAATGTGAAGTATGATGATATTGATAATTCCTGCAGAAACTGAAATGTCAAACAATAGACATATTTTTTACAGCAATGCATATATATATCCTCAGTGCTAAAAATACTGCTCTTTAAGTTACAGAATAAAAGAAATGAGGCAAAGACGTTTGAGTTTGGTGAGTGACATGATTCATTAGTATGAAACGATATTATGACTGGCATCAAAAGTGATCGTACATGAGACAGGTTACTGAGAAAAGCAGATATTTCACTGCATCTGGAAGAGCTCCAGAAAAGTTACAATTGTACAAAGTTGCTAGGCAGATAGAAAATGCATAAAATTAACAGCATAAACGAAACATGTTAATCATAAGCGCTGCACGAGGCATGGCAATAAGGATAAGAAAGTAAAATTTAATCTATAGTGATTAATCCTTTATAAAGAAGGCGAGGAAATAGGAACACTTTGCTAAAGTGAATAATGAAAGAAATGAATGTATCACTCAAAAAATCCATATTCTAGAACAAAGTCAAGAAAATGAGGTGTTTTTGCTACAGCCAGAAAAGTAATTACTAAAAAGTGGAAAGTAAAGTTACCCATCTAGTACTGAATTTATTAGCATGGCAAAAATTGTTTGCAGTAGTGTATTGCATACTATAAAGATGAGAACTTCTAATATCACACATTCATGTACATCTTAGCGTAAACTTAAAGAGTAACTTGAAAAATATTAATTGTTGATATGCAGAACTTTGCTGTATTGATCAGTTGTGGACCTATGTAAATAATTATTTGTTTGTTTTATAACTGATTTATTTATTGTTTTAAAACCAAATAAAAAAAAAAGAAAAAGAAAATTAGGTGTTTGGGAGCACAATAAATGTTGAACTATGCATAGAGTTAATAATGTGCATGAATGTGCACTGACAATTTGCAATAAAAGGACCAATTAGAAATCAGGGTTAAAAATAAAACTTAATAATCAAAGTGCAGTGTTTAAGCCATGCACATGCACAAAGTATAATATAATGTCTGCTCAAATGTTCAAAGCACTGAATGCTCAAGTGTCCTTTCCCCCTCCCTCCCTTCTGCCAACCTCTCTTCACTTTCACTTCTTCTGCAGCCATCCACTCTGTCAGCTCTCCCTCCAGCGTGCCGGTTCTACCTACATCCGTTACCCATAAGTTACTATTACTATGGAAGATGAAGAAGCAGAGGAATAAAACAAGTGTGGCTAGAGAGAACACAAGCAGAGGTTGGGGGTAGTTTGTGTGAGAAAGGGGATAGAAGAGAAGGATTCAAAGCATTACTCAAGAAGCTGTACACATCGCCAGAGCAGGGAAACAGGGAATTTAACAAGACTGGGGGAATCCAGTACAGGCCTTGTAAGAAATGGAAGATATCATAGGAAGATTGCAGTAGTAGGGAAGGTAATAGCTGTGATATGTCATTCAAAGAAAGGCGAAGCAGGAGAACCAGAAGGGGAGAGCGACAGGGATTCCCAGCAGGCTTTATAAAGAGTAGCTTTACAAGTCAAAAGAGCTCTGACTAGGCTTTTCCATGATACTATTCAATAGGATGCTTTACTCATCACTATGTATGAGATTTCTACATTTGGTTTATATAAAAGGAAAAGGGGACAAGAAGGACCCAAAGAACTATCAGCCAGTATCATTGTGTAATACGGATATGAAGTGTATTAACAGCGAGACTACAGAAGGTTTTAAAATAAACTTCTTGCAAAAAGGATCAGGTGAAATTCATTAAGGGACATTCTTTGGTGAAGAATTAAAGGTTTCTACTGAATGCAAGGCCTGAACACAAGGAGGGGGGAATGGATTGTGTGGTTATCAAGAAAGAGTGAGACTATATTTTGATGTGTTCGAAAAGGTAGCAGGAGCGGAGAGATGTCTGAAAGGTGTTAAAGCATTATATAAAAACCATGGATTAGTATATTGGTTAAATAAGGTAATTAGAATGGAACATTGCACTGGGCAATGGCAGCCTTGGTACCATGGTTATTTTTACTAGTAGCTGAGCACGTGCTAAAGCATTTGAGGGGATCACTATGAAGGAAGAGAAGAAGGCCAAGAGTGTGGCCTATTTATTTGCAGACGACTGTGTGATATCATTAGAGAATGCGGAGTAGCAGATAGCAAGGGTATTAAAACTATATGACAAATCTGAGGTGACATCCAGATTGTGTCACCACACGTCAAATTTGTGTTTGAAGATAAGAGAAGAAACAGAAAGATAGAGATACTTTCACAGGCAAAGAGAAGAAAGAAATACTTGGATGTGATTTCTCTCTGCAAATTAAAGTGATAGTGGAAGTACAGAATGTGCGCGATAGATTTGTTTGGGAGGAAAAGGGATGGATTCGAAAAGAAAAGAATGAGAACGGATAGCAAGAAGGGGGTGCAGGGGATACCAGAATTCAGATGCTATTTGACAGTGATGAACACACTACAGAAAATAAGAGGAAATAAAGACAAGGATTTGGACTGGGTTTGGTGAGAAAAACAAAGAAAGGAGATGAGAGTTAATGTGTTTTGTGAAACAGCAGTCAGGACTGATACGGGGATAAGGAGGCATAAGGAGGGTGTGGGTTGCAAACTTTGAAGTGAAAGAAAAGAAGCAAAGGATTTCATGGGACAGCTAAAGGCAGTAATGAAGAGGCGGCAATGATTAGGAATACAAACAGTAGGAGACATTCATGTAATGGGGTGAAGCAGGAATGGCTGGATTTTAAGCCATTATTATATAGCGATGGTGGCTAAGACCAAAGGGTGTCTCAGAACCTGGGAAACAAAACAAAGGTTAAAAGGAGAAGAAGAAAGTTTGGGGGAGGATACAAGGATTGATTTGATAGTAGTCACAAAAGGAAGTAAAGGTTTTATATAAAATTGGCTGGGTACTTGAGATGCTATAAAATCACTGGAAGAGCTATGAGAACAATGGATAAAAGAAAATGAAAGATGGAGAGATATGAGAAGGATTTTGTGAAGTGCTATAAGAAGCGAAACACATAGAACCTGCAGAGAATATTAATAGGTACATCATAGATTGATGGCACATAAAGCTGGTTAAAATCAAGAAAAAAGGGTGGATGGTGGACAGTGCATGCCTGGGATGCAAAACAGAACAGGCAGATCAACTATATGTGTGGTGGAAGTATGAGGTAGTGAGAGGGATTTGGAGGCAGGCAAGACTAATTTGGAAGGAGGTATGCAGGAAAGAGACAATAAATATGCGGGATAGAAATAAGTGAAAAAAGTAGCAGTCTGCGTGGTAAGAAAGATTACACCTAAGGCAATGATTAAGGCTATAACCTTTTAATGAGCTACTTCCTGTGATATGGGGGTTTGATTCCCTCACATTTTATTTGTCTACTGTGTGACCTTGAACAAGCTACTAAACCAGACAGTGCTTTTGGGGCAACTGGAAATTTGGGCTATGCTCCTTAATGGTCTCCTAGTGCGGGGAGTGCCTTCTGTGTGGAGTCTGCATGTCCTCACCGCAGTTGGGTGGGCGTTTGAAAGACATACGTAAATGGGCATGCCTTCATTGAAGGTTGAGCATCGAGCTGGCACCTCGACGTTTGTGAAAAATCTACTGCTAATCATTAGCGGACCGGAGTTCCGCTGTGGCGGCCTCTAACCGGGAAAAGCTGAAAGACAACAACAACAACTCCTTAATGGTCTCCTATACTGCAAGTCTAGTAACTTTTTGTGAACTTATGAACCTATAAAGAAGTAACAACGTGAGGAATGGTATACCTGGAATGTGGCTAGGCAGTGGATGATTATAATTTGGAGGGTAGCATAGGTGGGTAGGTAAGAAATTAGAGGGCATGAAACAGATATATGAAATAGAGATTGAGTTAGAAAAGTATCTGGGGGTGATAACGCAAATATTAAGAGTGAAATAAGTACAGGATTATACTTATTTCCTTTTTTGATCTGGATAGTGAACCTGTAAATATTTTATACATCACTATTAAGATGGCATGGGCCAAAGAAGGCATGGAAATAGATGGTCTTAATGAAAGTGAGAAAATAGCAGGGGCATCCCAGAAAAAAAAACATAAAAAGAAGTGTAAAGCATTTCATTAACTGCGGTCTTACAGGCCTCTCAGCTGCAGTACATCTGAGTCTCATTAGTGGAGCAGGCTAGATTTCTGTGCATACATTATGCTGTTTATTCTATAAATACTACACTTGTGTAATGACTGCTAGGGGTCAGAGTGCTACAGTATGGATAACTGATGCTATAGCTGTAAGCAGACTCTAGGACCTTGGCTTTCAAGCTACACCTCTGACTCTCTGCCTGGTTTGGACTATCTATCTGTACTGTCTAGTTACTGTAACAGAAGATTGGGCATGGTTTCAACTCTGACAGAGAAACTGCATTTTCTCTTGCTGTTATCCATGCTAAAGTAGAGTGTTTGATTCATTTTCTAACTGTTTGCAGACATTTTATGTATCATATGCTGAGAATATATAATTTTATTCATAAAAACAATAGTATTATTTGATCGATAGTCTACAGGGACCTTATTGCATGTACCTTCTATGCCCCATGCAGCCTGTGTGGAAACACACCTGCTGAGTATGTGCACACTGTCTTACTTTGACTTTCTTTGACAGAGAAATTATTTACTTTCTAAATGTGAATGCATAACAGACGGCTTGAGTGATGATAGACAAATTATATCTGTCTCCAACAGATGTAATCCTGATAATCGACATTTTTGAAGTGCTTGTTTTTGCAGTTGTTGGCATTTTATAGAAAGCATTCTGATGAGAGGTTTGCATTGGCTTAGAATGAGGTTTTAGGCAGCTATCATTCTTTGTTTCATCTGAATATGCCACTTTAATGGCTGTCTTGCTGTTGCTGTGAGTAACAGACTTGATCAAATGCGCTGCAGATCAGACCTTTATATTGTAGTTGATAGGTTTAAAACTCTCATAGCTGAGGACAAAGACCTGCTTTTGGATTCTGTGACATTTAAATATACTTGTCACTATTCTTAGCATCTCACCAAAACCTTTTTGCCATGACAATAGGAGTTTTAATGAGTTTAGTATGTGCTGGCTTCAAAATGTTTACTTTGGTACTTTTTTCTGAAGTAAAATGGTACAAAGTTGTAGTTCTGATGCATTTATACATATTTTAAAATGCAGTAAATGCATGAATCCCTATGCTGTTGAATACCAGTATAGCATGTACTGAATTCCAGCATGGTTACCTAAAATATCCAATATATAGATATTCTACTGATTTGAAGGGAAGATGTCAGGGACCAAACAGTGTCCATGGTATTTTATGGTCATTCTTTTTCCACGATCCATAACTGCAGTCTGTGCAGTATAGGAGAGTCATAGCCAAATGCAGTAACGTCACCTACTAGCACTTTCCATCTTTGATTTGGGATGGGGGTTGTTACCAGCTGGAAGTACTTTATTTGTTCTGGCTATTACTTATGGGACTGGTGCACTGAATTAATGTTTAATTGAAGTCACAGGTGACAAGTGCAATTTCAGAAGTATGTGGCGTAAAGTAGCGCCAAGGAGTGCACTTTCTTAGCTGACGTACAAGCTGTTGCAATGCAATTTAAGAATATTTTTAATAACAGAATCTATAAGTTACTACAGAATGGGCAGATATTACATTGTCATTTAGTTGTGAGTGGGGATGGTGGATATTTAAGTTATGCTTCTGTGAATGTTAGCTTTTTAACAGATAGGGTCACTGCATCAGTGCTGATAGTCTGTGCTTTTAGGGACTTGCCGTAGATGGTGACATATCTCTTTTCAGTCTCTTCTATATGACCAAGGGGAAACCAAGGGACACTGCTGCCCACCTTTCTCTTTTGCTTCTCTGTTTTTATTGTGAGTGTGAATGATACAGCAAGGTCTTTGATTTTTTTTTAGTTCAATGTGATCTGTTTCTGTTAACTGTTAAGTATGATGAACAAACTCCGTACTAGGCATTCCTTCTGGAAACAATCTGCTGCAACGACCAGTGACACTGTATAAGTGCAGTGGGTTGGATTCCATTTTCATACTTGGCAAATGAGAGATACATTGGCAGTGCCACATATACGTGTAAAAGTTTAGCACTCTACTTCATAGCAACATACATTTTTCATAAGACTGCTGTGTAAACCTCTTGGAAAATATGTAAGCAGGCTTGGAAGAATTACTTATTAAAATAAATGTTACCACAGAGTTCATTATTAGTATAAAAGGCCTTCCCGCAGAAAAAGGTTGCCTATGTCTGGTTTATAGAATATCAGTTATCCTGTGATAATCATCAAAACAAGAATACCGTACACTTAACATTGACCAGTTGACGTCTCAAACGATTCTTTAAAAAAGGGTACTGTTGAAGCTTCACAAAGTCTAGTCTTTAATCTGTGAGATAACAGAATTCCAGGGTTCACAAATTCTCATAAGCAGTAAAGACCCTTCTATAGGGTTTGACTAAGCATTGTATAAATTCATCAACCACACTTTAGGATGTTCCCACCTCTTTTACTGACTCTTAGAAATGAAGTGCTTTTAGCATGTCATTTGTCAGGCTTACTGCTGGCCTCTTTCAAAGGAGAACCATCTCCCCCCATTCATACATACACATATATGTGTGTGTGTGTGTGTGTGTGTGTGTGTGTGTGTGTGTGTGTGTGTGTGTGTGTGTGTGTGTGTGTGTGTGTGTGTGTGTGTGTGTGTGTGTGTGTGTGTGTGTGTGTGTGTGTGTATATATCAACTTTTTCCATTTTATATATATATATATATATATATATATATATATATATATATATATATATATATATATATATATGTGTGTATATATATATATATATATATATATATATATATATATATATATATATATATATATATATATATATATATATATATATATATATATATATATATATATATATATATATATATAGACAGAGAGAGAGTGAAAGATATATATGGGTTCCCTTCAGAATGTCGAATATCCAAAAGTTTGAATTTCATATAGTTGAGACCATATGATTGAAGTTTTGAAATCTTGAAATTCTGAATGGAGATCTGCATACAGTGCGGAATGGGAGATTTCCCTTTTCCTCCCTGTAGTGCGATCTCGGAGTTGGTATATTTAAGTAGCGGGGGTGTGGGGGGTGCATGTGGGCTTGCCTCCCTGCAAAAACATTGAGAAACTTGGTTTTGTATTTTTTTGGATTGTTTTCAGAGTTTCGAGATTTCAAATCTTTGATCATATGGTCTCAACCATATGAAATTTGAAGTTTTGGAAATACAACATTCTGAAGTGAATATATATATATATATATATATATATATATATATATATATATATATTATATATCATATCATCATCAACCCACATTTTCCCATTTTCTTCAACTAGCAGGGATGTTGTGTCAACTGCCACCATCTCTCTATTCAGTACAACCCCCTGCCTTCTTCGACCCTCATGCCTGACCATTGCAGGTCTTCTCAATCACAATCCATCCACTTCTTTGCTGGACATTCTTGGTTCCTCTTGCCTTCTCCCTATCTTTAACAAATCTTCTTCACTAGATTGCCCTCTGCTTTTCTGCACATGTGCACAAACCACCCAAAGCTATTCTCTTTGGCCTCTCCACAATTGGAACTACTTTGGCTTCTGCTGGTATGTCCTCATTTCTTCATCTGTCCCACAGTGTGCACCCTACCACCTGTCTCAGGCTCTTCACCCCATCACTTCTAGCTTTCTCAGCTACTCTGCCTTTACTGGCCAGGTTTCCATACCAAACCAGGTTTCCATACCATACAGTAGTACTGGTCGCACCACTGTTTTGTACACCTTACTTTTCAGTTTCTTTGGCATTTTTTGTCATATACTACACCTGACACTCTGAGCCATTCGTCTGCAGCTCCTCTGGTTCTAAGTTTGACTTCCTTATTCAGACTTCCATCTCCTCAACCACCCCTCACGGGTACTTGAAGCTGTTCACATGTTCCATTATTTTCCCATCTATCTCAATTCTCAACTTCTTTGTAGAGTGCCCATCACAAATGACTTGCAATTAAGCCTAACAGCTACATATCCTATATAAATTCTTACAGTATAGGGTAGGACCTAACAAAGTGCTATGATTGCTAGGATCTTATAGTTACAAAAACATGCATCTGGAGCATTTCTCCCCAAGCCTCCACTGAAAATTGGCTTGGTCCAAGTCAGACTTTCCCAGTTAACAAATGTTAAATAAATAAATCAATGACTCTCACTTCTCAAAGAGGGTTAGTCCAGTCCAGCCCAGGATGAATTTATGATCTCTCACCCAATTATAGGTCTAGATTGAAGGGAGATAATGTATTTCAATGCCTTATTTGCAAGTGATGTCTATTCCAGTGGTGGTGGAGATGATGAATAACAAATATGTCTTTCCAAATTGAATAATTGATCAGCTAAATGCAGTTTAGATTCCCTGTTTTGGTATTTATGGAACTGCCTGATTTGTGAAGGTATACAATATCCTGGACTACTGGATATCTGATTGCCTGTGAGACAAGGCATAGGTCTCTCCTGAGGAGCCTATAAGGCACATGAAAGAGGGACAGTGTTTCTTGTCTTCTAACTTAGTTTAGTAATGTTAAGCTTGAAAAACATGTTGTTAGCAAATGATGGAGTCATTCCAACCATTAGATATGTCTGGTAAGGTATATTCCAAAGGGGACACTGTATTCTGTAACTAGTCTGATCGGTGATGTCTGGTAAGGTATATTCCAAAGGGGACACTGTATTCTGTAACTAGTCTGATCGGTGATGTCTGGTAAGGTATATTCCAAAGGGACACTGTATTCTGTAACTAGTCTGATCGGGGCTGAATACAAGGACTCAATACCCTCTTTAGATCCAGATGATATTCACTTGGTGATCAGCTGGACCAAATAGAAGGATTTCCTGACAACTGTTCCTACATAATAATCAAAGGAAAGGAAAGTATCAACCTAGATTCCCAGGTCTCTAAATACATTTCCATCTAGAAGTGGGGTATTGTCTATGTTGTATGCTGGGGGTCTGATTTATATGTAAATGTGACAATGCTACACTTTTTAACATTTAATTTAAGTCCATTTTCAATATGCCAGGTATTTATAAGTGTAAGATCTTAGGCTTCTGTGTTGGGGGGGTGGAGATTGATTTGACAATGGCTCCCAATTTGCAGTCATCCATAAACTGGATTAGCCATAGGTCTTGGTTTATAGTCTGTAAGTATGAGATGTACATACTGATCCAAACCAACCCAGTACTAATCCCTGTGGGGCAGACTGGTCATCATTGTGTTCTGTGACACTGCGTCAGCTACTCACAATGTATGGGTTCTGTCTTTTAGCCTATTTGCTATCCATCTTACCACATAAGGATCTATTTGTAATGCATTTAGTTCATTAGTTATGCTAGCACAGGGGATTCTATTGAAGTCCTTGGCCAGTTCAAGGTAAGCTCTGTGTACATCATCACTCTGTCAGTAGCTTGCATTACCTTCACAAAGAAATTAACCAGTTTCATTAGACAGTAACTACCTTTTACAAAACAAAATGACTAGATTTATCCCATTCACCTCTGTTATAATATATTCTGTAGCCTTAGAAAAGACACTTGACAGGCTGATGGGCCTGTAGTCTCCAAGGGCAGTAGTAAAGCCATCTTTATAGTGACATCACCAGTGCTGTGCACCTTCTTATTGTTTCTCTCATATCTCCTTTACCAAATCATCCTTTGCTTTTCTGCACATGTGGTCAGACCTCTGTAATCTATTCTGCTTTATGTTCTCTGCCATTAGGGGATACTCTAAGTTCTGTTCCTATGTCCTCATGTCTTCATCTGTCCTACAGTGTGCATCCTACTAACCATCCATGGCATTTCATCTGCATCACCTCAAGCTTCCTCAGCTGCTCTGTCTTCACTGGCCATGTTTCTATACCAAATAGAAGTACTGACTGCACTGTTGTTTTATATAACTTATGCTTCAGCTTCCTTGGTATTCTTATATCACACACTCTCCCTGACACTTTGTACCAGTTGGCTGCAGCATCTATGATCTTAACTTTGACTTCTTCAGTCCAGATCCTTGCTTTCTAGTCTTCATTCAGACTTCACTTCTCCTCAACTATATCTCCCAGATATTTAAAACAGTTAAGCTGTTCCCATTCTAACCCAATTTTCTGCTTCGTCCGATTTCCTAGTTTGCTGCTAGACCAATGTCTTGTCTGTAATCACTTTCATCCTGTGTGCCGTCAGTGTTTCATTCTATCGTCTATCTTTCACTGACTCTTCTGTTCGGACTCTGCTTGACTTTAGCAAACTTATATCACTTGATTTATTATGTGCCATTACATCTGCTTAGTGGTGGAAGGAGACAATACGCCTATCTTTTATTCCCTCTTAGTGCATTTAACTTTTTTGCCCCTAATTCAGCCCTACCATTCCAATGCCCATGTTCCCTGTGTTCCATGTCCATGTGGTGTCCTTGTTTGCCAAGCATTCTAATAGTCTGTTCCAGGGCTCCATAAACAAAACTGAGAAAAAATACTTCAGAAACTCCAGAGAGTAGTTAATTCTTTTGGTATTTTGCTTGCCCCCTCCTTACCCCTTTCTGTCCAGAATGACCCTTTCACATCACCCTGACAAGATCCTGTACACCAATTCCATGCCCTCTCTGCTGTTGTCTCAAGTGAGAGGAGCTCTGGCTTCTCCAGCCTCAGATAATATTCATTCCCCTTCATGCCACAGACTTCCTGACAGCGTTTCCTTATATTTGTTCTAGCAGCCTGATGTCCTGTCTCTTATATGGCCTTCAGGACTGTACACAGTCTTCAAGGTGTGGTCTGACCAGGGACTGTAGAGTAGAAAAAGTACCTCTTTGCTTCTAGAAACTATCCGCTGAGTATGCACTCCAATATTCTGATTACTGCTGTGGCTATCCTCGCAATTTGCTTCTAGTGGCCTAATCCAGGTATGGTTAATTCAACCTCCCTTGAGATCCTTTAACTGCTCCATTGCAAACCTTTATAGTTGCAACCTAAGTAAAGTACTTTGCATTTGTTTGCACTGAACATCAGCTGCTACCTTTCTGCCCACCTGCTCAGCTTTTCTAAATTCTTCACCAAACTGTTTGCTAATCTCTACTGCTGCTCCTATGTTTGTCTCATTAGCAGACATGCTGGTCTTGCTCTCATTCTTCTTCTTTATGTCTGAGACTCTGTATTTCTCTAATGGATCCTGGTCAAACCCCAGCTCCACTGGTCACGTTTCTAGCTCGGGACATTATCCCTCTCACCACAAGCCTCTGCGTCCCACCATTCAGCCATGTAGCTATTCATTTCCTCAGGTTTGATACTACCTCTAGCCTATCCAATGTTCCTGTCAGCCAAGTATTTGGGACCAAGTAAAACGACCTGCTGAAGTTCAGATAAACTACCTGCACTGGGGCTTCCATTTCAGGTTCCCTGGTAACTCCACTCATAAAACGTGATTAGATTTGACTGGCAGCTCCTTTGGATCATAAGCTCATGTATGTTACTGTCCAGAAGACTGTTGTCATCTAGAAATACAACCAGCTTGAGCAGTAGAATTATCCCCATGAATTTGCCTGCCACTGTTATTCAGCTCACAGCCCCATACCTCTCTGGATATTGGTGCATTATTCCTGGTACATTTGATGGATTGCAGCTCATGGCACTTCTGGACTAGACACTGATCTTTAGAAGATCTCTGCCTGGGTTTCTGTCAACAGACTGGACAGATTTCTTAGGACATTTGGAGGTAGCTCAGCTGTATCCTGATGACTGTCCACTGCTCTCCCATAATGCCCTATCTCCTTCCCAGCATGGAAACCCCCATTTGCTTTCTTTTGTGAAAACTGAGACAAAGTATTTATTCAAGATGTTTTCTTTTTGTCAGTCTTTTGTGTCTCTCTTTCATCTTTGACCAGCCTGCCCATTTCTATTTTACTTCCTGCTTCCTGTTATGAAACGAATATACCCAAAAGCCCTTGCTTCCCTTCTTGATTCATTCTGCTCACTCCTTGCATTGTGCCTCTGTCCTGTTAGCCTCACATTCCTTTCCTTTCTGCCTTCTTTGCCTCATCCTCACATCATCACCCACATATCTGAGTACTCCATCACTGACCCATTCCCATAGGTCAGTATTAAGCCAATGCCACAAAAGCCTTTACAAGCCTAGCCAGTAATACCCAGGATATGAAAATATTATATCTTAATTCACCAGATATGGGATGCGGTAGTATAAAGGGTATTGTTTTCTTTGGGTGTTGGAGCCCTGAGGCATTTTACAGACTGCCTCTGTCCATAAAGGACATGGGCAGTACCCAGGAAGAGAATTTATTGTTTCCCATCAACTCATCCAAATTATTTTGAAGAGAATGAGGGACAAGCTTTGTTTTATAATGATGGGAAGCTTAGTCCATAGATGAAGTAGCCTTTGGGATGTGATTCATTTTCTCCAGGAAGTTCTGTTGGAGTCACAAATAAGGCTCAGGTCCATGGAACATGTCACCATCTTATAATTTTGCTTGTGAATATGTAACATTTTCATCAGGGCTGGAAAAGAAGATGCCTTGTAGGTCAGGCATAAGTGACCTCTTAATAAACAATATGAGATAGAGTAAAGGGATAGGGCCTTTAGTCAGTCTGACTAAGACATATGTTTTACACTTTGTATTTTTTTAGTGAGAAATCTCTGGGGCCACTCCAATTGCTGTAAGTGCCTGGTTAGGTACATGCAAAAGCCAGCACTGTGCTCGATTATGGGCCTGATGAGAGCCAAGTATAATGGCATTATGACTTCCTCTGATCTTGATGCCAGGCCTTTACTTATAAGTTGAGCCTCACAGAAGGATCTCATGACTACAGTAGCTACCTGATGGTCAAATCTTAGGTTACTATCTATCTGTGTTCCTAGGTCCCTCACCACTGAGTCTACTTATAGGGGTGTGCTATCAATATTATAATTTACAGGAATTTCTGATTTACCAAAGGGTATGATTACACATTTTTTAGCATTTAGTCTCAGACCATAGTATTGGCACCAGTCATTTATCATTTGTAGGCCTGTTAGTAGGATGTCAACACCATTTGGGGATTCAATGATTGCTCCAGCTTACAATTGTCAGTGAACTTGGTAAGTCAGATGTCCTCAACATTTGCCTTCATTTCGCAGAAGTATATATCAAACAGGAGGGATCCCAACCCTGAACCCTATAGAACACTGATAATAACAGGTTTCTTATCAGAAGTGGATTCACCTGTTCAGACAATGTGTCCTGTCAGTGAGCCAGTTTGCCATCCATCTGACGATGTAGGGGTTTATGCCTAACTCAGTAAGTCTGTCTGTGATCCCTGAGTGGGGATTGTGTCAAAAGCTTTGGCCCAGTCTAGATAAGCAGTGTGTACCATTTTACCCTCATCCATTACACTGGTGACTTTCTTGAAGAAGCCCACCTGATTAAGCAGGCAAGACCTTCCTTTCACAAATCCAGATTGAGTTTGGTCCAGTGTTTGGAGATTTCCTGTCATTATTTGGCAGGTCCATGATAATTCTCTCCATGGCTTAGCAGATAACACTGGTCAAGCTTATGGGTCTGTAGTTCCCTGGGTCAGTTGATGTCCCCCTTGTGCAAAGGGACAACTGTTGCAGTTGTCCAATCCTCTGGGACAAAGCCCATCCAGAGGCTGTGGTTAAAGGGGGTTTCTAGTAGCCCTAATAAACTTTTGTTTTAAGCTATTTAAGAAGCATCCTGGAATGTTGCAAAGACCTATGGAGGCTGTGTTTTTGGCTTTAGGGAGTGCAGTAAGGACATGTTCCCTCATAATGATGAGTAGGGGGATGGTTGTGTTTATTTCCTTGGGTGTGGTAGGAACTGATGAGGGGAGAAGTTTGAACTGAACTTGTTGGCCAGCAAGTTTGCTATAGTTTCAGGCTGGGTGTAAGAGTTTCCATGCATGATCAACTCATTACATTACTGAGCATTTCTCCTAAGGTTATGAACATAATTAAAAAAGCCTTTCACCTAAGAGGCTATATTTGCCTTGTGGTTTGCTTTGGCAGATTTCACCAGCTCTCTAATTTGTTTGTTTAGACTGGTGAGTGTCTTTTTGCACTGTTTTGTCTGTTCCTTCTTGGCTTTTAGAGGATTATTTTTTCCTTTTGTTGAACAGCCTATTTATGCTAGGGGTCCACCAGGGTGGTTTATTTTTGTCAGTAATCATAGGTTTGACTCTGTCAGGTGCTGCCTCCTCTATGCAGCTATGAATGTGGTTGTACAGTGCTTTTGTTTACAGTTCAGCGTAGGCCTCAGTGTTATCCGAGTTCAGAGGGGCTTGGAAGTTTAATAAGCTGTAACTTAGTTTGAGGTAATTGGGCTTAGCAAAGTTCTTAACAGGTTTTGAGTTTGATGGGGTTCTAGGTTAGTTTAATATTAAAGGAGATCATTTTGTGGTTAGATTTTACCAGGGAGGACTTAATGCATGGGTGGGAGCAGCATCCCCCATGTTCATGAGTACCAGGTCTAGAATATTTGTACCTCTAGTTGGGGAACTGACTAGTTGCTCCAGGGTGTTTGTGTTGATGAGGTCCAAAAACCTCTGAGCAAGTGAATTATGGGTTGTATAATTCTCCCAGTTTATGAAGAGGTAGCTGAAGTCACCCATAAGTATGGTGTTAGGTTGAATGTTAACATATTCCAGTAGGTTTAGGTAGGAGGTGGGGTTTTCTAGACTCATGTCGGGGATCTGTAACTAGCAAGGATATGATAGGGGTCACACCTATGGTTAGCTGGGCATGGAAAAGCTCAAGTGAGTCATGTTATTGGACCAGCCTAGCAGTGTACTTGTCCTTTATGAACAATGATACACCTCTTCCCTTTGTTTTATCCCCAGCTGAGTAAGATCAAAATGTATAAAAGGCATTGTAGCCTTTGATAGCCAGGGTGCTTTCCATTGTTCTGTACCATGTTTCTGTGACTGAACATATGTCTGCATTCTCCAGAGTGAGGAGTGCTTCCAGGGAGGGCATTTGTTTTGTTTAAACTCCTATCATTGAGCAGCAGTACATTTAAGTAGTTGCAAGTTATTTTTTGTTATGTTGGAGGATTTAACAACTTGGCACAGCCAAAAAAAGGCAGTATGAGGATAGATACAATGTTTGCCAGTATCTGGTAGTCAAGTGATGGCAAGTGCAAACCATCCCAGGCAAAGCATCACAGTATGTGAATAATGTCTCCCGAGGCTGACAGATATTGGATCCCCTTGTTGTGATATCAGAAACTAAGTTAACTGTTGAAGTCAGTCATTTTTTCATGGTACTGAAGGTGGCATCATCATTGGTGAAGGTAGGATGCTACTCAAGGCTAAAGTCATACGTGCCTGGGACATATATTCAGAGAGCTCCATCATGTCTTTCTTCATATTGTCCAGTGAGGTATGTCTTAGGTCATTTACGCCCACGTGGCTATGACTGTGTCATAAGACCTAAATGCATGTGTGATCTGGTGGATTATGGCTCCAGACAGATAGCTCACCCATGATCTTCTGCTTGTTTAGCCTGGTAAGGGAGCATCAATATGTCTTGTAATGGAACCCCCAATAACTAGAGTGTTTGGCTGTGTGATGTGTTGTCTTAAGGACATGCAAGCAGGGCTACTCTGATTTTCAGAGTTATGTGTTGTTTGAGCTACTGTCTTTTTGGAGTGTTTGCAGGGCCACTGACAGATGCTTTTAGGAGGTCTTTGAGGTTTGGGTAGATAACGTGTGAGTACTTCCGCATATGTGGGTCTATGTGTTTGTACCTTAGTGTTGGTAGTGAGTGTTTTGGGTGTAACGCTGCCAACCTGGTTTGCATTTACCATGTGTGCATGTGACAGGTTTGTCTGCAATGACATTGTATATCTACATCTCTCACATAATGTGTTTGTCTGCTCTAAAATTATATGGTTGCCAATGAACATGAGGCAGTTACTGCACTACCTCAGGATTCCCATATGCACCAGGACAGAAACTAAGATGACAGTGAAGTGCCTGCTTATTATACCAGTTCCTTAGTACATGGGAAGGAGTAGAGAGAGTCACTT
Source organism: Protopterus annectens (assembly GCF_019279795.1). Lineage (NCBI taxonomy): Eukaryota > Metazoa > Chordata > Ceratodontiformes > Protopteridae > Protopterus > Protopterus annectens. The sequence continues at coordinate 189,604,382 of NC_056730.1, forward strand.
AGAGTATTTAGTTGTATACTATAAGATGACCTGCAGTGGTGCTACACTCTGTATAAAGTGGCAGCTCATCAAGCATCTACGAACAGTCAGAGATTGTACAAAGCATTTTTTTACAGGATTTTAAACTGGAAAGGTTTGCTTATATGCAAGGCACAGGTAACCATGTTTGTGTATTGAGCAAATAGGAGGCTTTTATACCAGCAGGATGAAAGACTTTTACACAGTTAAACCCTCAGGCCAATCAGATTAACACACAATAAGCCTTCCACTAGCAGCTTCATAAGTCATCCCTGTCTCCTAACTCATCCTTTTCCACCTCCCCAGTACAACATAACCTGTGTTCTAAAATCTAACATTGGCTTATTTTTATTTGTATTCTTTTTATTATTTTTTCAACAATTGTAGTCTTTGTTTTAAAATATGAACCATGTGAATATACAGAACTAAGAAACACTGCAATATGTGTCCACCACATAGCATATTAAGCAGATTAATACAAACACTGTCAGCATTAAAATCTTAGACAGTTCAGTACATATTTACACACACACACACACACACACACACACACACACACATATATATATATATATATATATATATATATATATATATATATATATATATATGGGTCTACTTTGTCTCGTTGAATCTCATTTCACTGAATTTCTTTTCACCCCAACCACATTGCTGAAAACACAAATTACTGAAAACTCATTTCACTGAATCTCATTTCACTAAACTGAACTTAGTATATATGGCAATACGTAGAGTACTGTAAGGCAAGTAAAGGGTATATGCCCTTTTCCCAACTGTAGTGCGATCCTGGATTTAGTATATATAGTTGGGGGGTGTGGGGGCATAGCCCCCCACCTTGTTTGTTTTATATTTTATTTTACCAAAAACTTCAAAACAATGCATTTTAAACAATAGACATGCATAGTTACAACACCAATGACTAACTCTCTCCAGAAGACAATATGTACTAAATCTAACTGGGGGCTATAACCCCCACACCCCCCCCCAGTGTGGGAGGCTGTGCCCCCCACACCCCCTAACTATATATATTAACACCAGGATCACACTACAGTGGAGAAATGGGCATATACCTTTTACTTGCCTTGCAGTACTCTACACAGTGCCATATATACTAACTGCAGCTCAGTGAAATGAGATTTAGTGAAATGAGTTTTCGGTAATTTGAGTTTTCAGTGATGTGGTCAGGGTGAAATGAAATTCAGTAAAATGAGATTCAACGAAACAAAGTAGACCCATATATATATATATATATATATATATATATATATATATATATATATATATATATGTGTATAGATATAGCTATAGATATATGTATGTATGGATAAAATGAGTCTTGGAATATTTGTGATATTGGCAAAATGGTTAAGATGTTTACTTTACAGACACAAGGTGCAGGATTTGATTGTCAAATGGAGTAGTTGTCTAGGCTTAAAATAGCCAGCAAGGGCAGATAGCCTAGTACTAACTTATGAACCTAATACGTTTCATGCACAAATGTTTATACTACATGTCTAATTTTACTGATACATGTTTATAAAGATACTTGCTTTCAAACCCTGCTACCTGGAGGTACAGAGCAGCAAAAAGCACATACTCAAGATGCTATCAGATCCTCAGAATTCAGACCCTGTAGTTGAAAGAAGTCACATAAGAATCAGCATTGGTAGGAAAACTTGCAGAAATTAAAGTAAAACATAAGTCATTGTAATGTTTTCATTTGCAATATATTAGATTAGGTAAGGTCCATAGAATAAGAAATTTCCTAAGTCTAAAATAAAATTGTGATATGAAAACCCTGTTGATGAAATCACATCATGCATTTACTGAAATTTGTTCTCTTTTAAACCAGTGCTTAGTAGCACAGAACCTAATCCAAGTTGAGATCAAGCATAGATAGATAGGTAATTATTATCAGATATAGTATAATGAAGAGGTACATCAAGTCAGTTGCTAGGTCTTTGTAACTGATAATTACATAGCTCAGAAATTATGTAAAAAGTCTGAAAAACTGGATGAATAGAGTTGCATGACCAAAATATGAAAGAGAACAACAGTTAAGTCTTTCTCACAAAACATACACATCAGGGATGAAAATGTATACATTGTAGCTAATTTGTAAACATACACAAGTAGGCATTGTGTATGCACTGTTGGTGAGTTAACTTAAAACATGGTATACATTTATTTGCAGTATACCAGTAAAGAAACCAGTCAAGAGTGACTGTTGTCTTTTAAAGATAAGTGGACCATAAGTTCATGATGTGAAATTTGGAGTCATCATCTGAATTCAGTATGGAGTTAAGCAAAAATACAGGCAGTGTATTTTTCTCAAGATTACTGAATAATAAGGACACTAGACTCCATATCTCCATATCCCATTTAAATTTATTCAAGCATTTGGAGACATTATATACTCTCAAGATTATATTAAGACTCTAATCTTTTCTCAGAGTAGCATTAGAGATCAATTCATCATTCCCAATGATGCAGGCAAATCTCTGTAATCATAGGATATATATTGCTGCACTTGACATTAAGTTATTTATTAGCAAACTAGGACTGGCAGCTAAAGGTCATCATAGCATCATTTATTGAATAGATGCAATTTTTGGATAATAGCTTGAGGATCAAAAATCAGAAGTTTAAAAAAGGAAGTAATTTTTTGCAAAAAGACCTTTTGATTTCTTCATGTGGGGTATGGGTAAGAAATAGCCAAGTTTGGAAAGAGTTACCTTGTTGCAATGATCAATAAAGGTGCTTTATTCTGTGAAAATCTAAAGTAATTGGAAACTATAAATATGTGTGCCATTCTTGAGACAGTATAAAACAACGTGAGAATTGGAAATCTGAGTCCACATTTGTCCTTAGGGTCTGACAGATTTTTATAAGTAGCAATTGGATGTTTGTCTTCCATAAACACATAGCAATTATTTTATTCACTGACCTGAACAATTCTTCAGGAATATGTGAAACTGGATTATTATGGAAGAACTGCCTTTGGAAAACATTCCTGTTAATAATGTAAAGGTGATATAACAAAAAAGTACACATTTAATTAAGCCCAGTTAGACAGATATGTTTAATGTTATTCATGACTGAGTTCAGATTAAGAGATATAGATGAAAAAGTGTCCTGCTTATACCTGCCCCCCCCCCCCCAGGTGTTTTAGCCTGTTTAATGAAATGTTAGTAGAAGTCAGCTTGGGATTTTCTTTCTTTTCTTTCCTTTTTTTTCGCAACTAAACTGCCAAAAGGAAAAACAGTGAATATTTCTAGAATGAGTTTGTATTTGGATGCCTTGCGACAGTATGTTATTATAGTACTTTTAGGATATTGAAAGTATAGTAAAATGTCATCCGTAAAAGAAGTGATATTTATTGCAATGTTACCAACCCTTATAACATTGATTCTGAAATGATTAGAAATTCTCATGAGTAATGGTTCCAAAAAAAGAATAGAGAAGTTGGATGACATGAGGCACCATTTCCTTGTACCGGTTAGAATTCTATTTTGATCTGCTAGATGACTGCTAATAAAAAGGCAAATACAGACTGAATTATAGATGTATTTAATGCCTTAAAAAGGAAGGACATATACATCTAGTTCAATGCTTTGCTGGCATCCAGGGCAAAGGCTGTTTGTTGATCGCACTTGCTTACAATTATTTATTATTTACATTTGTTGACCAGGCTAGTCTAACTGGATACATGTCCATTTTCAGTAGAGGCCTGGGGAGAAAAGCTCCAAGCATAGATAGTGCTTTGAACTGTTTTGTATCTATCCTTTGTGGTCCAGTCGTTTTATTGGCAATAAATCGCATTTTCCAGCAAGGACTGAGTTGTCTTCCTCCTCTGGTGCTTTTGATAATAAGTAATAGACAGAAAACTTATTATAAAATATTAATATTAAAAAATAAGCTATTATCAAGTACAGATAATAACAATATTTGAATATTTGTGAAAGAAAAAAAGAAAAACAAAAATATTGTGTGCCAAGTTATTTAGAGGGGAATGAACTAAGATCAAATACAGAATAATAAACAATATTTGACAGGGAAAAAGAGTAATACATTTTCAAAAAGTTATAAAAAGTTTTTTTGTTTTTTTTAGTTTAGTACAGGTAGGAAACAGTACAGCAAAATGGACATTGAAATGTTTGAGCAATATAGTACACTGGAGAAGTGAAGTAAAAGGGAGAGCAGGAATGGGTGAAAAATCAGTCAGGATTTGTGCAGGGACAAAGCCAGTGAGTTTTAAGATGCTCTTTTGAGATGCTTTTTAAAAAGATGTGTGGAAGAGAGAGTAGAAAGTTTACTTGGAAGCTGGTTCCAGTCTTTTCCCACAGTTTTAGTGAATAGAGAGTCCCCAACTTTGTTGTTAGATTTAATAGTGGAAACTAGAAACTTATTAGCTGAGCGAAGAGTTGAAAGGTTTTTGTAAGGGGTAGTCAGATTAGAGAGGATTGGGGTATTATTGGAGTGGTAAAGTATCTACTTGTTTAAAGTAAGTTGATGGCAAAGTAGTTGGTGCTGCAGTTCTAACCATCCCAATTGTTTGAGGTTGAGACAGCGGTGGGTTCTAAATGCCAGTGGCAAATCTGGCTATGTTATTATAGCTAGTGGCAAGTTTGTTAAGGTTGTTTTTAAAAAGATTAGTATAAATGGCAGGAGCATAGAACAGGGTAGAGATCAGGTGAGTCTGGGCTATAGTGGTTCTGGCTGTTGGTGTAAGGAAGGGTTTGATTCTATACAGGGAACCTAGTTTTTTGTTGACAGATTTTATGGTAGTGTTGATGTGATCGTCATAGCTAAGGTTGTTGTCTATGGTTACGCCCAGGAGACGGGTTGTAGTATCAGGGGATATGGTGGTTCCATTGTTAGAGGTTATAGTGAAGAGAAATTGTGGTGATTTTAGAGTAGGAGTAGAGAGTAATAATTTCATTTTTTGGGGGGTTCAGGAGGAGGCAGTGTTGCATGAACCAATTTTCAACAGTATGAAATACAGATTGGGCAAGGGTCTGGAGTGAGGTTGGGGACCTAGCTGAGCAGATTAAAGTAGAGTCATCAGCATATTGTATGCAGGTGGCTTGAGGAATTTTAGTATTTAGGTCATTAATAAACATTGAAAAGAGAATAGGGCCTAGGATAGAGCTTTGAGGTACTCCAATGTTTACGGGGAGGGGAGTTGAAAGCTTATTGTCCCAAAGGACTGCTTGATGTCAGTTGTCTAAATAGGATTTAAACCAGACTAATGCCTGCACATCCAGTGAATGGACTTTTAATACCTCAATAAGCAGATTATGGTTGACCATATTGAAGGCTTTTGAAAGGTCGATAAACAAAGTGGAGGAAAGAGAGTTATTGTTGCGATTTTTGTTTATACAGTCAGAAAAGGATAGCAGAGCAGTTGAAGTACTATGGAATGGTCTGAAACCATGTTGGCAGTTGGCAAGTAAATTGTTGTAGAGGAGATGGTCAAGTAGTTGTTGTTGGATGCATTTTTCCATTATTTTAGCTATAGGAGAGAGTAGACCAATTGGTCTAAAGTTGGAAATATCAGTTGATGTCTCACCTTTATGTAGAGGAATGATGTGAGAGACCTTCCATATAAGAGGGATTTTATGTTCTGAAATAGTTCTATTAATAAGGATAGAAATAGGGTAGGCAATGGCTTTAGTTGCAATTTGTAGGTATTCTGTTGGTATACAGTCAGCAGAAGGGGTGCATGGCTTGAGTTTTTGAAGGAGGATACAAATGAGGGATGTAGGTACTGGTTGTATGTGAAAAGAAGGAACTGAATTTGTTGTGGTATTAGGTGGGAGGGAGCTAGTGGGTGGTAGAGTATTAGCTAGAGTTTTATGGCTACTATAAAGTAGTTGTTAAAGGAATCAGCTATTAGTTTAGGGTTATTGTGGGTGATTCCTGATGGGGTGGGAGACTTGAAGTGCCCTGGGTGAAGTAATTTGTTCATAGCTGACCAGAAGTTTTGTGGTTTTTGTTTGTGGGTTTGTTGGAGGTGAAGGTAAACTTTTTTTGTCTAGCAGAATTTCTTTTTTGGTGGCATTTCTTAATTGTTTAAAGTAAAGGTGGTCAGAAGGGCTTTTAGAGGCTCTCCACTTGGCCCAGATTTTATTTCTTAGGAGGAATTTTTGCCTAGTTTGTTTTGTGAGCCATGGGGCAGTTTTCGTCTTTATTTGGGATGAGCAATAGGGGGCATGGAAATCTAGGATTTGAAGGAATCTAGTATTAAAGTAGGTGACTGCTTTATCAAGTTGAAGATGGAGCAGTGGTGACCAGTCACTTGCCTTCAGTTCTGTTTGGAAGTTCTCAGGGTGAAAGTTTTTTTTAGAACGGGAGGTTTTGAAAATAGTAGCATTGGGCCTATGAAGTTTTTGTTTAATTATATAGGTAAGAGCATGGTCACTGATGTCATCTGGAAGGGTTCCTGGTTTATAAGTAGTAGGGTGACTGTTTATGAGAATTCAGTCTAGTGTGGTTTCCTTACCACTTTGTTTGCAGGTACTAGTAGGGGTGGTTATCATTTGTGAGAAACCAAAAAGATTTATGTGGTTAATGGGACTGGGGTACCTACAGGTAGCCTAGTCTATATTAAAGTCACCTAACACAATGGTTTCCTGGGGTAGGTAGGTAGATAGGCCACTAAGTATATTTTCTAGAGTACTGATATTGTTACCGGGGGGAAGATAGGAACAGATTATATCGATGGATTTAGTTATTGATTTGCAGTTTGGCTAAAAGGGTTTCTGCAATGGAGTTTGTGGGAAGTGGCACATTAAAGGGTGATACTTGGAGTTCTGATTTATAAAACATGGCTACTCCCCCACCTTTTTTGGTAATACAGTCTTTTCTCAGGATGTTATATCCTGGGAGGGGTAATCTCTTGGTCTTTGCTTGAAGGTTTAAGCCAAGTTTCAGTAATCCAGAGGATATCAAATTTGTGTACATCTAAGAGTACATGAAGGTGGGATTTTTTATTGTTAAAGCTAAGGATGTTAAGGTGAGCTATCAGAAGGGATTTAGATGAACTTGTTGGGGTAGAGGTGGTGTGGGGGTTTTGGTTAAGTGGGTCACTGGGAAGTCTTGTATCGGGGCCAGGGTTTGGATGGATATCACCATCTAAGAGGGGATGTCGTTGAGGTTTTTGTATTAGTTTTATGATTTTAAAGTAGTTGTAAGGGGGTTTCTTGTCATGGAAGTAAGTGATATGGGTAGATCTGTGGTACTTTGGAAGTATAGCTAGAAGTAGAGGTTATGTTAATGTGGTTGAGGGAATTTATATGTGAGAATGGTTGGGTTTGTTATTAGTGGTGGTGCTGTTTTAGCAGAGAATAATGTTAAAAGAAGGTTAGTGTGAATGCTAGAGTTAGGGAAGCTAGAATAGTAGGTAAGAGTAGGAGGTATGTGTAAATAGAGTTATGTTTAGAGGCCATTGGGTTGAATAGGTAAGGGTGGCGTGAGATGAAGGAAGGTGTCGTGTATTGTGTAGGAGTAAAGGTGTCTAGTAACACGTAAAAATAGAGGTGACAAAAGGAGGGAGAGAGAGTTGTAAGAGGTAAAGTGGACTGAGAGAAAAAAATTTAATATGAGTTGTTATAAAGTTACAAATGTGAAAAGGAAGTTAAGTTTAGTTGGTAAAACTAGAAAATAGAGGTGACAGAAGGAGGGAGAGAGAGTTGTAGGAGGTAGAGTGGCCTGAGGGAAAAAAGTTTAATATGAGTTGTTAAAAGGTTACAAATGTGAAAGGAAGTTAAGTTTAGTTGGTAAAAGCAGGAGGCAATAGTAAGGACAGGTAAGGGGGAGGGTGTAAAGGTTATTAAGTACTGTTCAGGAATTATTGTTGTAGGAAGTGGGGGTGTTAAGTGGAAGTAGATTGTGATAGGTAGTTGAGGGGTAGGGGTGTGGCTATGCAAGTATAAAGCTAGCAGCACTGAGGGTGGTGGGAATTGGGGGTAGGGTAGGGGAGTGGAGTGAGCCTGCAGGGCAAATGGAGCAGGTTAGAGCAGGTAGATGAAGAGTTTGCAGAGACAATCAGAGAGTAACAGGCTCCAGGTGCAGAGAAGGTGGACAGAGGTAAGTAGAGTTTGGTACAGCAGCTTGGAGGTAAAAAAGGATATTGGAGTGGGAGGAAAAATAGGAGAGGTATAATGAAGCTAGTGGGTGTGAAGATAAAGGGATAAAAGCAGCAGAACAATGCAGAAAGATTCTCAGCTAGGCAAGGGGAAAAATTTGACAGGAGATCCAGAGGATCAGGTTCCTGACTCAGAGGCTCCCCAGACTCTGGAATAGATTGCCCATACATGTCAAGCAGAGTGCCTCTTTGGTCCTCTTCAAAAGGAACCTTGACGATTGGATGGGAGAAAGGAAATTCACCCCGGGGATCACGTCAGTCGCCCTGCTAGACAGGGGTCCAGGGAAGTAAATAGTGTGGGAAGAAATAGCCAAGGAATTGTTATGGCTATGCTTGTATAGGCCCTAGGGCTGATAGCTTAGTACCAACCTATGAACCTATAAGAAAACTAGGGAAAGTGAGGAGAATAGTTATAGCCTAAAGCTAGCTTAGAGTGCCACCTAGTGGGCAGAGAGTAGAATACAACAAGGTAACTGTGATAGAAGTAGCAGGTAGGGGTGAAACAGATAATGGGTCCAGGGGTACGGAAATATGGCAGTAGGAACACAGATAGAGAGGAGTATGGCTGCTGGAATCCTGACTCATTGGCTTAAATACTATCTATACTTGGTACATGATAACTTACACAGAAGCAGGTTACAACCTATACTAGGTAAGGTGTAAATTAAACAGTTACACTTAAGAAGTAGGACTTGGGTGTAGCATACTTTCTTAATCAGTTAGAAACAGGGAAGAAAATCAAATCACTGGGCAGCAGAAATCTTTGGCCAGGCTTTAGGATGGCTGGAATTGGATGAAAGGGGTCTTTACAGACTAGGCGGGTCCTTTAGTGCAGGATAGGAGGTACAGAGTTTCTTAATCCATTAGAAACAGGGAAGAAAATCAAATCACTGGGCAGCAGAAATCTTTGGCCAGGCGTTGGGATGGCTGGAATTGGATGAAGGGGTCTTTACAGACTAGGCAGGTCCTTTAGTGCAGGATAGGAGGTACAGAGAAATTCAAACAATTCCTCTGGAACCAGGAAACACTCAGCAGCCAGGGCAGGAGCAAATGTTGTTGTTGTTTGTCTTTTCGGCTTTTCCCGGTTAGGGGTCGCCACAGTGGAAATCCGGTCCGCTAATGATTGGCAGTTGGTTTTTATGGTGCCAAGTTACCAGCCTGATGCCCAACCTTCAGCAAAGGCATGCCCATTCTCGCATGGTAAGGAATTAATTACAATATAATATTATTATCTTGCATTTGTCCAGTTTCTATGAAATTGTCTAAAATAATTTTATATAATTTTATATACAAATTAATAAGCAAAATGGGCTGGTATTTTTGATAAATAGTCTGTTCAAGTTTGATTTTAATATAAAAATGTTTTAGGCTAATTCATGTATTTATCAAACATATTGAAGGCCTTAATATGATTGAGAGTAACTTGCATCTGAACCTTTTATAAAATGAAACATGGAAGGCACCAAGACCCAAAATTTTGTCTAGCCTAAGAGTAAATATCATATCTAAGGCTCCATGCATGATTCAAAACATTTGTGATGTGTTGTAACCCCATATTTTGTTTACTAGAAGCACATATGTTGATATATGTCTGGTAAAAAATTTGACAAGATAAAAAGAGGATGAGAAAGAATCACCCATTCTCACACATTGAAGCAACATTTTCCTAGCCATAACTTCTTTTAAGCAAACTGGCTCCTAAGATGAATGTCTTGCCCTCTATGTCTCAGATACATAGCCAGCTGATTATTATCAGAGACCTGATCACAATTATCTATATATGAAGCACAGATATCAGTCCCAATATAGGATTGCATTATGGTGACTCACCTTAATACCAGAAGTCATCTAAACAATAAGCTGCCTGATCTTGAGGGACTCCTGGGTTTGAAAAATAGCCACTTCTGCTTAGTAACTAAAAATTGGCTTTAATATAAAGACATTGCTTCCTCTATACCAGAGTTTTTAACTTTTCCTGCTTTCAGGCCCTGTAGCAACTAAGGGAGAGTAACCATATTTGCCACTGAATATACTACCACCCAGGACGATTCCTAGGGACTCACAAACTGAACTCATTGACCTACACATCACTATAGGTAGGACTGATTATCAGCTAATAGCATATTACAAAACACCTTCTTTGTCCACTAATGACCATGGACGATTCCTCAGTATTCTAAATTATCTACTTATTAGCAAAAATGTCCTTAATTCCCTTGAGCAGCTGGGAAATAAACCTACCAGAGGGCAGAGCATTCTTGACAAGATTCTTACAAATATGGCCTCTTGCACTTCTTTGGTATCTTCATTCCCAGCAAAATCTACCATAGACTTATGACCTCCTCCTTTAAACTCCTAAAAGCTCCTACAGCAATCCCCATTGAATTTGCAAACTACAGTCATGCTAGCCTCAACTTACTAAGTTATGAAATATCAAAATTCACTGTTTGCTTAGAAATGCACCTCCCCAAATTTTAATGCAGCAGAATATTTTACAGAGGAATTCTGCACCCATTTAGAAAAATACACAGAGATAACATTTCCAACCAGAACCTAGTATCATGTGAAATCCGGAAACAAACCACGTTTGTAATTCAGCATAAGATAAATAAACTTCTTGAATGTTTTACTAGATCCAAATCTCATCTTGTCAAGGATAGTATCAAAATGATTACTAAAACTGAAGAATAGATCTGGTATATTAAGGGAGCACATATACTTAGGCTGGCCTCTGAAGTGAAAGGCAATTATAAATCCTTCTTTAGCTATGCTAGAAAACTAAAATATATATATATCTTACATTGGTCAACACTTATTTATAGTTGGGCCTCCTATTCTGAGTCAACTGCTATTAGTTATATTCCTGTGAACAACTTTTGTGCTTTCTTCATCCCTTAGACTTCTATCCAAAGCCCAGAATATGTAAATCCCTTAACTCCTCAATAGTTTCTAAAGATCATTTACTGAAAGTGCTAACCAAGGCCAAATAGACTTCCTCCATGGTACCTGACAATATATCTGCTTGTATAACTAATCGTGTTAAACGTGTACTTGCAGGTGAACTCCTCAAACTATTAAATTTAAGTTTAGCTACTGGCTTTGTCCCTGAAGAGTGGCACATGGCAGTGATGATGCCCCTATAAGAGTAGTCTTACAACCAACCTGAGTAATTATCAGCACTACAAACCTCATCTGCAAAGCCATTGAAAAATATAATTGACTTCATAAACAGTGATATCAAGAGTTTTGTTAGACTTTACCTCCAGTTGTTTGGTTTTGTGAAGAGTGGATCCTGTCTATTTAATTTGGTAATTTTTTTTCAAGAGGGTTTCAGAAGATGTAGATGGTTGCCATGCAGTACATCCTGACCTAGGTAAGTCCTTTGACACCATTCACCATGCTGGCATCATACAAAAGCTGCTTTAAAAAAATCAACAAGGTACATCATCAGAAAGACTGGAAGTGACCACCCATATCCCTCAAAGCTAAGTGGCAGGACCCCTGATGTTTAGTATTTATTTTACAGATTTTCAAGCAGAGAACTAAGACCTCTGGCTAACCAAATTTGCAGCCAATCACAAACTGAGGTGTTGTTATTAAGTCATCCTATAAACCTTCCAAATGAACTTGACCTAGTAAAATCTTGGTGTATTAAAAATGGGATCAAACTAAATATTAAAACATGCAGTATCATCAATTTTGGTATACAACCCCTCCACTCATAATACTGTTTAGACCGCACACTTCTGCTAAAGAAAAAATTCATTTAGGGACACAGGTACTTGAGTTGATATCTCCTCTATTCCAATGGTTATCAGGAAATTATTTTATTTAGCCCTGCTAACTGCCAAAGAAATATCATGAAGAGGTCTAAAGAGATAATCATTCTTACTATTGATATGTCCAATTATCAAGTACAAAGCAACCTTTGGGATGTATCTCACTAAATATATCAAACAATTAGAAAAAAAATCAAAGTTTCCTAAGTAAATATAATGCATGCCTAAAGTCCATGAACTGCCAATGAAGGATGGAAGCTATATCCCTTTCTTCAGTGTCATATATGCCATTACAGACCCAATTGTCCTAGACCGCCTGTTTCTCTGTAAGTCCAATATTTCCATAAATACTAGAACCAGGAGCTGAAATCTTCATCAATAAATTAATAAAATACAACAGACAGATAGATTTATAACCGAGTACCCCAAATCTTTGGAACAGATTTCTCCTGCATGTTAAGTAGTGTGATTCACTATCTTCCTTTAAACATAAATTAAATGACCAAATGGTTATCCACAAATTTACTCCTGGATTGAATGGTATGACCCTACTGGAGAAAGAAGGTACTTGCAAGGAGAGAACAGTAATGAGATTCAGTGCCCATGGAATGTCCATGACACGATGAATCTATGAATCTGAATCCAATATACTCATTTAGACATTGGCTTCATAGTATTAAGCACCCAAATGACACACAGCTGATATTTATTCAGTGAAGCAAGCATACTGGTAGATGAGTTATCAAAAAACTCACGCTACAAGCTTGAACTAAGTAGTTGGCTAAATGGTAAAGCAAGTATCAATGACTGTTCTTTAAGACCACAAAACCAATAGAGCCCATTGATGAGCTTCTAACCAAAGAACATATACATATTTAGCTGTTAAAAGATCTGGGAATGCCTAAAAGGGGGAAGTGATCCCATATTAACAACCTAGAGGAACACACATAAACTAGTACAACCACTGCCATTCTGGCTTAAACAACTATGTTCTGTAACTGGCACAATGTATCTGACTAAGATAAGAGTTCATTATGCTGTCATTGCACACAGTAATGGGTTTGACTGAGAAATGTCAGCAAAAGCTGAAAATTAAACTGCATCAACAAAACGCATGGGGGACCCTTGATGCAGTAACTCCAGAGCATCCTCAGTAGGAAGTTGCCTGTGAAGCAGATTCTGCAGTTATTAGTTCCTATTATCTGAATGCAATCTATTGTAATAAAGAGTTCTAAACTGCTAAAGTAGCATGAATAATAGAATAACATTTCATCCCAAAATAATCTGTAGCATATACAGTACACTAGAATTGTATCAAACAGTGCTTTACATTATTGTGAAAGTTGCAGTTTATTTGCCTTATAATCTGTACAATTCCAGAGAGAGAGAGAGAGAGTTGAAGAACATGACATTTTGCATTTGATGTCACGTTGGATCAAATGTTGAATGTCTGATGACATATTAAACCTTTCTTTCTTGACTTCCTTAGCAAATCATCAGTTATTTTTATCTCAAGGCCTTTCCAAATAATTGCGTTCTGTTTTCGGGCTGCTGATAAAATATGAACTGCACAGATGCACTGAGCAATTTAACACAGATTACACATGGAGATGCTCTTTAGGGCATGCAGGACACTATGATCCTTATTGATCACATAAGTGGATAAAGCTTTAAAGGATCACCAACCTCCAGTCAGAACCTCCTTGTCATGAGATTTCTTCTTGAACTGTCCTCAACAGACTAAATAAACTGTCTTTCATTGCCTTGCGAGAATACTGTAATTGATTCACTTTATTGAATATTGTATTACAACACAGCTACAGTGAGTATATTCTTTTCTCAAATTCTTGGACCCATGACTCTAGATCACATAATGTACTGTTCATGGAATTAACTTTATTTTGTGAATTACAAATGGGAAAAGCATAATGGAACTGCTTGTAGATCTGTTTTTTCATGCAGCAGCAATTAAATCTGCTGACTTATTGGAAGAAACTGCAGAGGTAGTTAGGACAAAATATTAAAACTATGAGCTATCAGCAAGTTGCTTCCTGTGCCACAGGGTTTGCTTCCCTCAGCCTTCATTTGCCTACTGTGTGACCTTAAGCAAGTTATTAACCAGAGACTGCTTTGGGGAGATTGGGCTATGCTCTTTAACTGCAACCCTAGTAACTACTGATAAAGTACCTTTGACTAGATCTACTATATTATGGTGTGCTAGTTTCCAGCAGTCCTATGTTGAAACAACTATCAACATTTCATATCACATTGCTTTCCTCTTCCACATTCTGACCCCCACTAGAGGAAGCAACATCCTTGACCTTGTTATCACCAACATGGGAGACTGTTGCTCCACACATATAGTCAGTTCCTCCCTGGTTAAATCTGACCACAAACTGATGACCATGGAAATCTCCATCTCACCTACACCCCCCACTAAGGTGACCACCCTAAAAAACTTCTCTAAAGCCGACTTTGGGCTCCTAAAAACAGAGGTGGCTAACTTCTCGGCACCCATGCCAATGCAAAATAGCTGCATGACTGCCGAATCATACACCAATGCACTGTACGGGCATGTACACAAATGCATGGACCTTGCCATACCAAATAGAACTAAGACGCTCTCTGCCATAAAAGGGACGCCGCTCTGGTGGTCCCCAGCCTTCAATAAACTCTCCAACAGAAGGAAGAAACTGTTGCAGAAAAAAATGAAGCCACAAGACTGGAAAACATCCCTTATCAGTCTCAACAAAAAGCTGAGATCCCTTATCAAATCCTCTAAAGCCAGCTATGAAGGCAGAATTGCAGCTGACACCAAAAAAAAAAACACAAAGCCTTCTATAGCAATATCAGAAACCTCAAAGGTAATACCCAGATTTGCTCTGAGTTATTGCACAATGGCACCTCCTATACTGAGCCAACAGATATAGCCAACATACTGGCTGATAGATTCAGTGCCAGCTTTACCCCCCCCCCCAGGGCCCTATCATAATACCAGATGAAAGCCTGGTACCCACCATTTCTACAGCACAGGTAAAAGCTGCATTGTCCAAAGCCAAGAATACAGCATCCATGGGACCTGATAATATCCCTGTCTGCATCCTACATGAGCTACAAAACGAACTGGCACCACATCTATGTGCCCTGTTCAATAACAGCCTTACCTCAGGCTATGTCCCTAATGAATGGCACACTGCTACAGTCATCCCACTCCATAAAGGGGGAGCAGCTACAGACCCTGGGAACTATCGCCCCATTAGCCTGACAAGCCTGGTATGCAAAGCTATGGAGCACATCATCATGAACCTGCTTAACAAAGATATAGTCAATCTGCAAACTCTTGACCCCACACAGTTTGCTTTGTCAAGCGGAGATCCTGCCTGCTGAACCTAGTTGACTTCTTTGAGGCAGTCACCTAGGCTGTGGATGAGGGTAAGGCTGTGCCTACCTCGACCTGGCCAAGGCCTTTGATACCATTCCCACTCAGGTGTCATTGATAAACTCACCAAACCAGGCATCAATCCTTACATCACTAGGTGGGTTGCAAACTGGCTCACAGATAGGACCCACAGAGTGAAAGTTATGGATTCCAAGTCAGACTGTCGATCAGTCATGTCTCACAGGGCTCGATCCTGGGCCCTCTCCTATTTGGCATCTACTTCTCAGAAGTCCAGGCCAACAAAGAAGGAATCTGGCTGACCAAGTTCACTAATGCCTGCAAACTAGAAGTCATTATCAACTCCCCAAGTGATGCAGCCATCCTACAAAAGGGGGTCTCTGAGACCAATGACTGGTGTTGGAACCATGGCTTGAAGCTTAATGCCAAAAAATGTGTTATCATCCCCTTTGGAAAAACCTCAGTTCCCACGAATTACCACATTGATGGGAGTCCACTGAACACTGAAGGGGCCATAAGAGATCTGGGCACCCAGGTCGATAGCCACCTCACCTTCGACCACCACATTACCACTGTGGTTAGAAAGTCCTTCTACGTGACACATCTTATAACCAAAGGTTTCGCATCCAGGAAGAAAGACGTCGTCATCCCTCTCTACTCATCCCTCATTAAACCAATCATCAAATATAATGCCTTGTTTGGCATGTACCTGACCAGACACCTACAACAGCTGGAGAGCCCACAAAAGTACCTCACAAAAAGGATCCTAGGCCTTAAACACATGTCCTACATGGACAGACTCAAGAAACTTCAGCTGTTCTCAGTCTCTTATCACCTACTTGGAGGTGATCTCTGCTTGACTTACAAAGCCATGTCTGACCCAGCCCTACTTGAAATGCTACACCTAATGAAATCCCAATCCCCCCTGTGCCACATACTCCAGAGATCACAACCTCATTACCACAGTTAACAGAACATGCTGGTGGGACAGGTTCATCTCCCAAAGACTGCCCATAATCTGGAATAAGCTTCCCATTCTTGTCAAGCAGAGCACCTCACTGGCCATCTTCAAGAGAAATCTTGACGAATGGATGGGTAACAGAAAGTTCACTCCAGGGATCATTCCAGTTGCACTACTGGATATGGGCACTGTGAACTAACATTGGGTGGCATGGTGCCTGGAGAATTTTTCTGGGGGGCTAGGCTTGTAAAGGCTCCAAGGCTATTAGTCTAGCACACACCTATGAACCTATGAACAATGAAACAATGAATACGATATAGCAAAAAGACTGACCTTACTATAAATTAGCTACAAGTTTTGAGAGATGAATGCTACTGTTCTCTGGCAGTTCTCCATTAACAAAGAAAAAATACAGAAAAAAAAAAAAAAACGCCAAATAGTAATGGAATCCACCAAAAGAAAGTTGCACTAACAAAATGAAAATCCACTTCTTCTTTATTTTACAAACACAAATGATTGAGCACTTTCATCCACATTGATGTGGACTTCATCAGAATACACTTAATTCTTTAATTACCATTTTAATACTAATCTTTTTGACTCCAAATATAATGATTAGTAAAATCATTGATCAATTTAAAGTGACCAAGCAGTTAGTTCAAATAAAACAATACAAAAATGTACTAAAATTCATATATTTGTGCAATAGAATATTTCATTCAAATTCTAAATTCCATATAACAATACTGACTACCCCTCACCATGCACATTAACAGTATACTGAAAAAATCAGTTATAAACATATAATAGTCTCACTTGACGTACCTCCTTGTGGATTTAATAGGGCCTATGAAAATGTATACAAATGTAGAATACATGACAACAAAATGCAAAATCAACCTATATCTGCAGTTGTAGAATTGGTTTAATTGTAATGTGGTCATTTAACCCGGGTGTGTTTAAGGCATCCATTAATAACTGCCACTTGGCCTCCCTGTTCCCCAACATTGCTTTGAAATTGCCACCTCGGGGGCCTACTCTAACCTGTTCTAATATGGCAAACTTAAAAAAAGGACTATCCCCTTTCTTATCCACATGTCTATATAGGGCATTAGTATTGTCTTTTCTTCTTATATTATATAAATGATCATAAATTATTTTTTTGATAGATCTCTCTGTTTTGCCTATATAATAACTGGGACACTTTTCAGCATGTGACATATTTATCATGACATTCTAATAGAGCATATTTAAGTATCTGCAGAATGTTTGGCATTGTTCTTGACAGGTTAAATTCTTACCTGTTGGAATGGATGCATAGAGTTGTGGTTTGAATGACTTACTCCTTTCCCTACTCTCTGGTTTCTGATGCTCCACAGCTTCTATAGTGAAACTACTGATGTTCTTCGTGTTACACTGCTGCAGTCATTACACTTGGGTTATCCTGCCGTCAGGCGGTCCCGCAGTCGGCCAGAGTTCCAAAGCCTTGGTCCGGCATCGGTTGCTGTCGCTTCTTCCCTGACGTCAGTGCACCAGGGGTGTATAAGATGCATCCGACGCCATTTTCTTCAGTCTTTATTGCCGCGCGGTGCCCGAAGCAGAAGCAGTTCACAAGTGCTGGTCGGCGGACTCCTGAGATTTTCGAAGTTGAATTTCATATCCGAAGTCTTCAATAAAGCTAAGTACCCCGTTGGAGAAACTTTTTTCTTGCCTCAGACTGATGTCAGAAAAAGCAAATAATTGTATTTCTTGTGGGAAGCAAATACCTCATAAGGACTTCCACTTTTACTGTATTCCATGCCTAGGCCCTGATCACGACATCACTAGTTGTTGGTTTTGTGCTAGATTTAACAAACGCACTATAAAACGACGTTTTGATTTTGCTTTGCACTACTTCAGCCGAAGGTTCAATTATACTATGCCGTCGGATCAACCGACGACCGCAATTCCGAAAAAACGCAAAGACAAGGATAAAGACAGGCATCCGAGGTCCAAAACCGATGATGAAACCTCTTCTAGGCCAGTTCGCCGGTTCTCAGTGAAGTGCTTTTGCAGCCCCTGACACCCGCTACCTCAGAGCTACAGGCTGCCTCCGACTCCCACGTGGCGACAACTAGGCTTCTGGAAACTCAAGGTATTGGGCCTATGGAAACTAATCCCTCAGATGGGTCCAGAGCCGTTGAGCAGACATCGGCTTCTGAGGGTGTTTTCAGACCTTCCCAACTTGCCATTAAAGCAACAGCCAAGACAAAAGTACCATTAAAGACAAAGAAGCAAGTACAGCATTCTCCTGGACAGTCCTCCATGCCTAAGAAACAGCTGCTTAAAATGGCTGAAGACCTCATTACTCTAATCAGGGGTTCCCATCCCCCTCCTGAGAAAAGGCCTAGGCAGGATACAGACTAAGATTCCTCTGTTCAGATTTCCATTTCCTCTGATTCCTCTTCAGACCAGGGATACTCTCTACCCCCCTATGAGGACTCTGATGCTGAAGAATGTATCCCTTCAGCCTCTCTCCTGAGGATTATTCTTTTGGGGAAATGTTACATTCCATGAGGGAGCATTTCCATTGGGAAAGTCAGGATTATTCAGAATCCAAGAAAAGGCTCAGGGATTTCCTTTTATTGCCTCAGCACAGGCCCCTGGCTATTCCGCCTGTGCTAGATATTGTGGATGATGTGTTCTCTGAATCCAGCTTATCTCCTGATTCTTTGCCCTCTGCACCAGCCAAGCCCGATAGGTATTATAGAGTCCCTGACTCTCACAAGTTTCTTTATAAAAACCCTTCTGCTGATCCAGAAACGATTTCCCAGGGTCCAAAAGGGGTTAAGGCTTCCATTGCAAAAAATCCAGTACCCTCTGACAGAGATTCCAGAGCTTTGGATAGATGGGGGAAGAAAGTTTACACTTCTGCAACTTTAGCAGTAAGGGCTTTAAATTGCCAGTTTCACATGCTTAAGTACCAACAATATTTAATGGCTCAGTTAAAACAGAAAATGCTTGCAAGCTCAGAAGCTCCTGACTGTAAAGGCATGCAGGATTTATTGCATGCAGTTGAACAGGTGGGAAAACATACTCTGCAATGTGGTTTTGATTCTTTAGAGGCCTCTTGTAGAGCCGCAGTTACAGGTTCTGTGATTCGAAGACATGCTTGGTTAAAAGAACAGAGTTTACCTGATCATGTTAAAGCAAAATTATTGGATGCTTCTTTACAGCATGATACTTTGTTTGGTGTTAAGGCAGAAGAGGTGTTAAAGAAAGTGGAGGATAAAGCTAAATCTATGCAAACAGTCAAGGATTTCTTACAGGTACAGCCACCTCGATTTAGCAGAAATTGGCCAACAAAGAATTGGTCCTTTCCAGTGTCAGAAAGGCCACAGAGAGGCAGATACAGATGCCCAAGAGGCTGATCTCAACCCCAAGGCTCTAACAGACAATGACAGTGGGGCACCTCAACCCCAAAAGGAGGTGAGGACAAGTCTCGACCTTACAGGAAACAGTCCCAATAACTTCACCCTTCGTACGCCAAGAACTTCCCTTTTGGCAGCCCCCTTAAGGGGAAAACTAGCACTTTTTTCTCAAAACTGGCAAACAATCACCCAAGACAAATGGATTCTGAATATTGTGTCTCAAGGTTACAGGTTCCACTTTCACACTTTACCAAGGCTAAAAGGAATGCCAGACCTGCCACAAAATCAATGGGCAGAGGCACAAAAACAAATTTCAGCCCTCATGGACATGAGAGTTATTCAAAAAGTACCACAACAGGAACAAGGACAAGGATTTTACTCAAGACTCTTCCTGGGCCTCAGAAAAGACAAGGCCTGGAGGCCCATACTAGACCTTTCAACTCTAAATACTTACCTGGATATTCTGAAATTCAAAATGTTGACACTACAGCAGCTTCTACCCATGCTGGGCAAGAAGGCTTGGCTTGTCACTCTGGACCTCAAAAAGGCATACCTGCATGTCCCTATCAGACAAAATTGCAGAAAATACCTTAGATTCAAAGCTGGTACAATGCACTACCAATTCTCTGCACTGCCCTTTGGCTTATCTACTGCACCCAGGGTCTTTACAAAGTGCCTGGCACCAGTAATTGCATTTTGCAGACAAAAAGGAATTCAAATATATCCATACCTGGATGACTGCCTCATTCAAGCAGAGACAAAGGACGTTCTTATAAAGCATCTGGCATTTGTAAAAAGGTTGCTAATTTCTCTAGCGTACACAGTAAATGAAAAGAAGTAAAAACTAGTGCCCTCACAACAGATTATATTCCTGGGTGCCAGCTTAAATACAACGGCCGAGATGGCTTATCTCATGCCAGACATACAAGTTCAACTAACTCAATATTTTCAATTACTGGCAAAAAAGTCCCATCTCCCTGCAAGAAAAATTCTGCAGGGGCTGGGATTCA
The DNA here is from genome assembly GCF_019279795.1 of Protopterus annectens. NCBI lineage: Eukaryota > Metazoa > Chordata > Ceratodontiformes > Protopteridae > Protopterus > Protopterus annectens. The sequence continues at coordinate 189,625,127 of NC_056730.1, forward strand.
TGACATCCTGCATACTACTAGTACCATATGCCAGACTGCATATGAGGAAATTACAATGGTACCTAAAAAGTGTTTGGAGTCAACACTCTCAGTTTAGAAGCAGTAATACCAATGATTCCCTGCCTACAACAGGAGTTTCGATGGTGGGCACAGGCATGTCACCTAAACAAGGGTCAGCCTTTTACTCTACCCACATTCAGGCAGACTATAACAACAGATGCTTTGGATTACGCCTGGGGTGCACACATGGCAGGAAAATGCATTCAGGGCAAGTGGACCGCAGTCCAAATGCATCTTCACATCAATCAAATAGAGATGTTGGCTGTTCAAAATGCCCTAACAGCTTTCAAGGACCTTCTGCATCCAGGACAATTATTATTAAAGACAGACAACACCACAGTAATGTGGTACATAAACAAGTAAGGGGGCACTCATTCTTATCCCCTATGCAGGCAAGCCATGACCTTGTAGAACACAGCTCTAACGTATCAAGTTCATCTGCAAGCACAATTCCTGTGAGGAAAGAAAAATACTCTGGCAGACGATCTAAGCAGAAATATCATGGACCCTCATGAATGGAAATTGAATCCACAAATCTTCAGCATGGTAACGCAAAAATGGGGATGCCCAGACATAGATCTTTTTGCCTCCCCACTGAATTGCCAACTACAAAAATTCTGCACAAGGACATCACACACAAGCATGGAAAGTGGATGTTCTCTCGTTCAGCTGGAAAAACCTAAAAGTTTATGCCTTCCCACCACTGCATCTCCTTTCAAAGGTACTCCTAAAAGCCAGACAAGAAAAACCACAGATGATCCTGATTACTCCAGACTGGCCACGCCAGCACTGGTACCCAATCTTAAAGAACTTAACTCAAGACCCACCATGGATTTTGCCTCAAATCCACACCTTCTGACTCAACAAAGCAATCAGATCCTGCACGGTCAGCTCAAAACCCTAAACCTGGCTGCATGGCAGATTCATTAGTCAAACAGGCAACACCTCTCTCTAAAGCTGTTATGGATGTCATTTTGGAGGCCAGGAGACCCAGCACCAGGAAAGATTACTCAGAAAAATGGAAGAGATTCTGTGCCTGGAACCAGGCTCAAAGCCTTGACCCTCTTGCCCCAAACATTCCTCAGATTTTACAATACTTAACTGAGATTCTGGACAAAGGCCTATCCTTCTCATCAATTAAAATCCATGCCTCTGCCATTTCAGCACATTACAACACGGATCCTCCTTTATTCTCTCATCCCTTGCTAAAGCAGTACCTCAGAGGGGCTAAAAACATAAGACCACCCCGGAAAGCACCAACACCAACTTGGGACCTCAATTTAGTTTTGGAAAAACTGACCCTGCCACCTTTTGAGCCAGCCAATACAGCCAATCTAAAATTTTTATCATGGAAAACAGCTCTGCTCCTGGCAGTAACTTCAGCACAAAGAGTCTCAGAGCTACAGGCATTAATGGCAGTGGAACCTTTTATAATTTTTCATCAGGACAGGGTTTCTTTAAGGACAAACCCTACCTTTATACCAAAGGTGGTATCTAGTGTGGCTCTTAACCAAACCATCCATTTGCCAACTTTTTATCCAAACCCCCAGAATAAAGGGGAGAAACTTCTGCACTCTTTGGACATACACAGGCAGCTATGCTTCTACTTGGACAAAACAAAAGCTTTCAGGAAAACTGAGCAACTGTTTGTAGCATATGTTGCAGGATCACATGGCAAGGCTATCTCAAAGCAGACTATTTCCAAATGGATAGGACACTGTATTCATTACTGCTACACACAGCATGGAAAATCAGTCCCTAATAACATTAGGCCACATTCCACCAGGGCAACAGCCACTTCAACAGCCTTTCTCAGAGGAGTACCTACCAAGGAAATTTTGGAGGTTGCAACTTGGAGTTCAGTGCACACCTTTACCAAGCATTACCACTTGCCTCTTTACTCTAAATCCAGAGCAGGATTTGCCACTGCAGTTCTGCAGGTTCTCATAGCCAATCCTAACTCTTTATAGACCAGCCACCCAACCTTAGCTTTGGGATTCTACCCAAGTGTAATGACTGCAGCAGTGTAACACGATGAACATAGTACAGTTTTGTACCTACCATAAAGGTAGATGCTCAAGTGTTCACACTGCTGCAGTCCAGGTTACTCTCCCTCCATCCCCTCTGTCCTAGCTGGACTTATCTATACCTTTCTATCCTATACAACCTTTGTGGTGTATTTGCTTGTAACTGAAGGTATTGTTTTTATTTTATATATATATTTTTTATTAGCAGTATGGATTGCCTACCTACTTGGGGGCACCTGACATCTGGGGCAAGAAAAACTGAAGAAAATGGCATCAGATGCATCTTATATACCCCTGGCGCACTGACGTCAGGGAAGAAGCGACAGCAACTGACGCCGGACCAAGACTTTGGAACTCTGGCTGACTGCAGGACCGCCTGACGGCAGGATAACCCAAGTGTAATGACTGCAGCAGTGTGAACACTCGAACATCTACATTTATGGTAGGTATAAAACTGTACTTTATTCTCCATGATTGTTTCCACAATGAGGTTTTGGCTGAGGACACTGCAATGTTTTAACCACTATGCAGATAATCGCTATACCTCTGCTTACATCAGCAGCAAATGCAAATGATTTACTATCTAACAAATGTAAAAGATTTACTAACAAATGCAAGCAATTTACTGTCTTGCTGCTGATCTGAAGTACATAAAGCCATGGATGTGTGCTAATTATCTAAGGCTTAGCATGTCTTTGGCTGAGCATATGGCAATTTAAGCCACTATGAGGAATTTGAATTGTCTGAATTTGAACAACCATATTGCTTTGAGAGGTAGAAACAACTTACCATTCTTAGTAGGGATCATGATGTTGGACTTAACTAGATGCCAGGTATGGTCAAGACGTGATATTGTACCTGTGGACTATAACCTGAGTCAAACACTTTGTTCTACCTGAGGGCATCTCTGTGGTAGTACGTCATGGTCTCTTTGTGGTTGAATTACTCTAATTCCCTTAAACCTGGAGATTCTTAACTCAGTACTAGACTATCTGCATCAGGGTTCAGAATTAACACAGCCTGCCTGCTAAGTAATATGTTTTGTTACCGACATATTACACCAGTTCTGAGGAGTCTTCACTAGATGCTAGTCATTAATTACCTTAAAAGTTATTGTATGCCATTAGTGCATTTAACCCTTTATAATCTGTATTTCCCTTTCCTGAAAGAACTCTTGGTCTCTTACAGACCAGCCAGGACACTACAATCTGCCATTGTGAGGCTGTAGAAGGTTCCCAGGATGTGTCTGGATTTTTCAAGCTTTGGTTCATTTCCTTTGCATGTGTCACCCTACCATTGGAACCTCCTTCTGTATGCCTAATAGAGACTCTTAGTTTTTTATTTACCATACAATCTGTAATGATCACATTTTTATTCTAAATGTATTTTTAATCCACTGCATGCTATGTTTTTATGTTCTATACTTTATTACATACTGACTGCGGTGGTGGTGCTGCTGTAGCGTTGTCGCCTCACAGTAAGACATTGTCCTGTTCGATTCTCAGCTAGTGCGTCTTCTGTGTGGAGACATGCGTGAATGTGCATACCTTCGTTGAAGGTTGTGCGTCAGGGCCAGCAACTCGGCACATAAAAATCTACTGCCAATCATTAGCGGACCGGAGTTCTGCTGTGGCGACCCCTAACTGGGAAAAGCCAAAAGACACAAAAACAACTTTATTACATACTAAAATATGTATATTTATTGACAGATTAATTGACTGATTTTGTTTACTGAGACAGTCTGACTGGGTACAGGACCCATTTTCAGAGAAGACCTGGGGAGAAAGGCTCCATTGTACAAAGAGCAGTAATAGACAGAGTGACACTAACATTTGAAAGGCAATAATATACAATAGTCTGTAAAACATTTTTCAAATGGGGGAGAACTACATTTCAAATTTGGTAATGTGCAAAGATAGTCATATTGTTATTTTCAACAGAAAGCAATATGTCTTACAAGAGTTATACTGATGAGATTGCTAGAGTTGAGAAATAGAAGGCAAAGGTAGTTGAGGGTGAAGCAGTGTGACAACAAGAGAGTGAGTTACAGTACAGGTAAAAGGGGGATATGGAGGGAGTTGAGCAGGGATAATGATGAAGAAGAGGGATGTGCTAATCCATTGCAACATATTTACAGAGCTAGGGGATGAGTCATTGAGACTTAACTATAGTTTGAATAACTTTACCAAGCAGTCCTGTCTTACTGTTAGAGGGAGGGAGTATTTTTGACACGTGATAGGATTAAAGGGAATAGACTGCAGAGTTACTTGGTTTTGATATATGTAGTAGATCTTTTTCACAAGAGTGCAAGCTTCTCTGTGGGTTGTATAGTTATACAAGGCTAACCAGAGATGGACAGTCATTTTGTTTGTTTATCAGATCATGGATAGTAGGGTGTTGGGAGTATGTGAGTTGGTGGGGTAGCTCAAGCCACTGAATATCTTTGAGGACCAAACAGTGATGCTCTATGAAGGAGGGTGAATGCAGATTTTGCTACCTTGTTGTAACAGTGCTACTGCCAACATTAATGTTAATAAAATTGAATGTGAAAGGATCTAAGCTTCATTCCTACCATAAATGTGGATTACTTTGATTTGCTTACTGGCTTATCTGCAAATAATTTGAATTTGCTTGCTGTTTAGAAGTTTTACAGAACACTAAATCTACATATAATTTGTTATATCTCAAATATAAATATACAGGATTCTGTATTGAGGTATTCATCTTTATTTGCACCTCCCTCAAAAAAATCATTGTTTCAGGTATTTGAAACACAATTTTTTTTCCAAATTAAGAAACAAACAGAATGATTGACATAACATACAAGTGTTTAATATGATTTGCTTGAAAGGACTGTTTTGAAAAAAAACATTTCTGGACAAAAAATTGTAATCAACAAAACTTAGGGGAAGCAATAATTATATAAAATCTTAGCCAGTAGATTGAACATTTGAATTCACAAGTCAGAAATTCACTTTTTTTGTACAGGTAAGCAAGATGATAGATAATACAGATGCACCAAACCTGGAATATCTGTAATGTGATTGTGACTTTACATCAAGGTGTTATTATACAAAGTGAATATTATTTTTTTTCTGTTTTATAAACCTGTCTTGCCCCACCCTCTCATGTTGTCTTTAATACATTAAACTATATTTCTCACACAAGTGTATTTCAAGTCATTGTCGCCCCTTGAGGTTACTTTATGTAAGGTTATTCCCAGCATTTGGACAGTAAGTTGAGACTTCTGATAAAATGTGAGAGATTATTTAAAGGATATTACTGGGCTTCTTGATATTTCAGAAGAAACACACATTGTAATTAGGTGCTATTTATCATATTTGATGTGGGATGTCTGTACATTTCCGTCAGTCATAAGAGAAGCATGTAAGCTTTAATGTACTGGCTTATGAAATACGTTAAGTGATGAACCATTCAAGTAACTGAATTGGAACTTATGCATCAAGTTTTAACCATTTTTTTCAGCAAATGACAGGTTATATCTGCATTTGAGGGCAAGAGTGATGATTGCCATTCTTGCAGCTGTGTATGCTAATTTGTACATGGGATGCTGGAAGGATACATTTTTCCATAAGAAATAAAATAATATTTTTACCTTTACTGATTTTTGGAGGAGATACCTGGATAAAAGTGCTGTGGCACTGAAAGGTTATTATATCTAGTTAAATGAAATATTGAGCAGTATCAACCAGAATAGTAAAGGGAGTTCCTTTACTTTTCAGGTTAGCCAAGTTAGATATCTATATGATGTTAACCATGGAAGGTAACAGTTTTAAATTCCAAAATTTGTAACTATGAGTCCTGGAACAGGAATACTAAACGTAAGAAAATGAGGACTAACAGATTTTAAGTCCAAGACAGCTTTTCACTTAACGATGGCAATCTTGGCATTAGTATATATATATATATATATATATATATATATATATATATATATATATATATATATGGGTCCACTTTGTAATTTTGAAATACTGAAATCCCGAAATTCAGTATTTCGAAATCACAAAGCCGAATACTCAAAGTTCCGAAACCGGCAGAAGCGCGAAATTCAAAATCCTGAAGCATGGAGATTTTGAATTTCTGTTTCCGCTTGAGCAGTGTGTGGATGTTTGGGTTTAATTTAGGTAAGTCTGTGTGTGTAATTATGTTGGTTAGGGGCTTTAGTGTGTGTAAGTGTGTGTTGTGACTGTGATGTATGTGTGTGTGAAGGACTGTAAGATGTGTGTGTGTGAGTTTCATTTGTGTTTCTGGTTGTGCGGTCTCAGAGTTAAAATATATAAGTAGGGGGGTTAGCCCCCCACATGGGGGGTGCAGGGGGGCTTGGCCCCCTGCTTATATGTAGCTTAGATAAATTTGTTTGATTGTGGGGGGGTTGTGTTTGTTTATGTGTGTACTGTATGAGTAACATAGTGTCGGGATTTTGAATTTCGCGGTTGTGTGTTTTCGCATTTGTGAGTTGTGCTTGGATTTTTGGCTTTGTGATTTTGAAATACTGAATTTAAATTCTGAATTCTGAATGCTGAATTAAGCATCAGTGTGTGAGGTGCATCCTCCCCACATATTGGCAGGTGCAGAGGAGGCTTGCCTCCTGGAAAAAATCATCTTTAAAGCACAATAGCAATTGTCTAAATTTGGTGCCCTACTGTATTTATACTGTTTTCTTTTCATAAAAGTGTTGGAATTACAATAGGAAGACACTATAGAGTGAAGACACAATGGTCACCTCTGCTTATAGAAAAATTATTTAATATCCTGTAGCATATTAACAGTGGTACCCCCGCCATGTCCTCAATAATACACTTCAATCAGAATTATAAGGACGGAAGGGATATGTAGTTTGAAAATGAAATAGGACAAGAATCTTATTAGCATGAAAATTGGCTGTGAATAGAGAGATTACAAAAAACATGAGAGACAATGCAATACAAAAAGTAGTAATACAAACAGGTGTGGCCTGCTAACCAGCAGTGATGAAAGGGCAGGTTTGGTACTAAAATGCAAAGTAAATTCAGTTCTGGCACTTTTGAAATTCCTATGATAGGTACTTTTAGAAAATGTATTAACAAACACTAGAGTATTATTAAATCTGAGAATCTGAACCTATGTTTTAAGGTGTGGTAGGAGACAGAGGTACTGTGATATATATACAACTTGCAAAACTGTAGAAGTTAACAAGCATGTAGTTTTATCCTTTAGGACATTAAAATGCTGGGTCTAGTAGTTAAAAGTATGGATTATTAACAGTAGTTGAGTAAAGTACAAAACATCAGGCAGTCTCAGTCTTAATGGGCATAAGTCATTTCTTCAATGTAAACTTTTTGAAATTATGAAGAAATGCTTCATTATATATAAACTTTTCTGTAATATCCCTTGAAACTGATTAAGATTAGCAGCATAGAAGTATTATGCATTCTTAGCTTTTGTACTCATTTCATTTTTTTATTAAATAAATGCACCATTTCACTATTGTGTAAAATATAATAAAAGGGATAGTCTACTTACTCATGAGAAAACTCCTGTAAAGGCAAAGACCTTTAGATGTTTATTTAATAAGCACTCAAGTGTTCTAATATTGACCATTGTGTTAGGGATACACATATGTTTAGATGCACCTGTCTGAGGTCAGCTGTTTAGTGCTGTTTGGTACAGATGCTGATAAGGGCAAAAACAGATGTAACATTGTTGAAGAAGTGGATATAATCGCTATTCAAGAAAACAGAAAAGTGCCCAATCTGAAGGCGCATTTATCACTGTGGTTGTTTTCTTTTTTGCTTTACTTTTGATGACCAAACACTGTGTCATAGATTGAATAGTCCTTGTTTCACTGAATACAAGTATGTTTGTTCAGCAAAGCATGAAGAAAAAGAAAGAGTAGAAAAAGCAAAAGACAGCCATAATCATGCGGATACTGTCTTTGTATAGATGATATGGTACTGTGAAATATGGTACAGCTGATCAGCTAACAATTTGTCGAAGTCCATTTAGTCAAGGCTAGTTGTCCAAATGGAAAATGGTCTAACAATTCAAAAATGTTAAAAGTATCTAATACAGGGAGCAAAGCCCTCCCCCCTCACACACACACACACACACACACACACACACACACACACACACACACACACACACACACACACACACACACATTTTCAGCATGTGTGAGGAGAGTTTTGACAGTCCCCCTCCTTAACATAATAAACCCTGAGGCACCCAAACCAATGTGTATGCTATTGCCAAAAGTCAGTCAATTTTCCATTTGATTGGATACTCAACACCAAATTAATGTTATAAATCAGTCACTAGTGGAATTATCAAACTGTAATTCCATTTCCACTGGTAGCTGTTGGTGAAACTTGACGGACTATCTTCATAATTTCTCTTTCTCTAGGATTGCTGGAAACAAAAATGAGCTAAACTATTTATCCCAGTATTCTTTAATTTAATTTAGATTATAACCAAGTAAGTTAAATGGTGTTTCCTCTACCTTTTTCTTCACAATGCAGGCCACAAATGAAAGAATAAATAATAGTTTCAGTAGTCAATTCAGCAGTATGTTTTAAGGAGTAAACCAAAACACTTGGAGAAAACTTAGACAAGGGCATAACATACAAAGTGAACAAAGACAGAAATTAGGACCGAACCATAACCATGGAGCTGTGAGACAGAGATCTTAGTCACTGAGTCCCTGTGCTCTACCGTTTCTGAGGTCTAAACCTGGACAAAAGCTAGGTAAAGAACATCCCATAAAGTTTCTAAGGAAGTGGTTTTGGCCAGGAATGCAAAGTATGCCTTCATTAAAGTGAGTTTTGTCAGTTAAAACAAAATGCTTCACAATCAAGAAACAAGAATATAAGTAAATATACAAAATTAAGGCACATAACAGCAACAAATGTAAACATTCCTAGTAATAATTGCAAACATGTCTATTATTTCTGGTCAGAAATGCCATTGCATAGAACACATTTTTAATCTCAACCATAAATTCCTGAAAGTATGCCAGTTTTTTATTCCTACCTTCCCAAAGAAGGAGTAGCCCTACATACAAATAGTTGACAGATGATTTAATTCAAGTCCTACAGATCTCTAACACTGCTACTATGCCAAAACATAACAGTAGGCAGACTGTGAAGCATGAAGTAAGGTCCTTCAGGTGCCATAGTTCTTAAATATAATATATTAATGTCAAAAATGATGTCCTCAAAATAGTACAGATTTAGGAGGCATATCTGCTCAGCTGAGGTGTTTTATTACTTCCGAGGTGTTCCTCTCCACAAGTTGTGATTTGTGCGGAAACAGTCAGTAGTACCTGAATTGGGTAAACATTGGCTCTGTAAACAGATGTAACTTGGTCTGCAGAAGACAGCTATGCAGAGACTGCATTTGCAAAAAAGATTATCCAAAAGGACACTTTGAGCAAGCAAAGGAAACTATTATTTTCTATGGTGGATTTGACTTCATTCAATATTATGAAAGCAGAGAGTGTTGTTACTGGATGACAAATAAATAAAATAGACAATATACAGATATAATGAAAGTTCCATGAGGTGTTATATTTGGAGTGAGGTTAGTAGAAAAAATGTGTACCACATAACAAGCAACCTTCCTTAGCTAGCCCATTGATATTTAATGGTGTGTATACCTCATACTACATCCATTTTAGTGAGATCTATCTATGCAGACACACACACACACACACACACACACACACACACACACAGTCTATGAGGTAATGTATTAAGTTACAATGAACATTTAAAAGTAACATTAATTCTGTACTATACATGTAAAGGGCAATTTACATAAAAACAATATTTTATATTCAAAAATATTTTTTTAAATAAATCTGTGGACAAGACAGGATTTCCAGAGCCAGTAGTAGAAAATGGATTGCCAATCTTCATATGTCTCTCTCCCATTAACTTCTCCATATAACTAGTAAAACTTCCACTCACATTATTATTTTGATGTCCATTAGCAGAAGAAACACCCTGAGCAGCATAATTGTCTGTAGTTGTTTGAGTTCTTTGGGATGGAGTATGCATCACTGTCAAATCTACATCTACATTCATTGGGTCTACTTCATGGCACTTAGAATAATATTCTAGACATACACAATGCACGGCTTTAATAAACTGGACAATGCACATATTTGTGCCTGTGTGATTCCATGGGCAGGCAACTAGTTGGTGTGCTATCATTTTTTTTATTTTGATTGTTGTGATGGTATAAATGGCACAGGATGCAACTCTTCACTGCTAGTTCTTAGTCTGCCTTTCTAGGTAATACGTTACAGGATGCAACTCTTCACTGCTAGTTCTTAGTCTGCCTTTCTAGGTAATAGTTGTACCTCCTTCTCCCTTTTGCACTGTACTATTCCTAGATGTGATCCATGTATCTTCTCAGCCATTTGTTCTCATTTTATTAGCAGCTACTATTTTGTCTGCTTTGAGCATTAAAGCTATGACATATTTCTTCCATGACAAAAATATAAGATATCACTGCTTACATTTGATTGTTTTCCTCTAGCCAATCAGCAACTACATTTTAAGTCAGTGCAAGTACATCTCTTAAACTCCTTTGCTTTTTTTCTGCTGCCACCTTTACTGTAGTAACAGTCTAGTGCAGTGATAAAACCCATATTCCCTACAAAAACAATCTTGATCTTCTGCTTGAAGGCAGATAGGAGGATTATAATAAACCCTAAGCTCTTGGCTAAAGTACATTTGGTATTGACCTTATTTCTGATTTGCATTTCACTGAACTTCATATGAGGTTTATAAAATATTTTATTTATTTCAGCTATTATGTACTGAATTTGTGGTAAAATCCCAACAATACTCATCATGTACACTCGTTCACCCATGCAAGGTTTAGGACTCTGCATCACAGGCCTTATCACCAATGAGCTCTGGGGATGTAGATGGCCTTTCTCATTGTGTTCCACCTCTGATCCTTCTCTTCTAGTGTTTGTATACACTGACATAACCCACTGTCACTTGTCTGCGCACTGTGCAGCTCTTCAGCTAGACTTGCAGGTTTATTAACCAATATAAAGTTTCATAACCTGAGGAAGAAGAATTGAACACTGCCTGCTTAGTCTATCCTCACTTCCATATCGGCCGATTGTCACCCAGAATGCTAATGCTGTCTTCATGTACCATCAGCTAGACAGATTATCTCACCATCATAACTCATTTTTTTCTATCGGACAGATTGTGTCAAAATACCTTAAAGTAGCAGCATTCAAATTATGATCACTGTTTCCATTTACTCAGGCGTTGCTGTATAATAAAAAGTGCTGCAGTCTTGTTCTTTGTAGATTTGTCTTATGACCATGAAGACGTATAGCCAGACAAAACCATGGCACTTAAAAAATAGAATTCAAAATCCTTTGTTATAAGAATAAAAGCAAATAGACCCCAGTGTTTAATGTATTTTATTTCACCTTTGCTGCCTGAAAGACTGATTTGTTCCTCCACCGCTTTTTTCCTTCCAGCCTGAAATGCCCTATAACTGTAAAACAGTATTCAAAAGTGAAGAATGGAGAAGATTCACTATTTGGCTTGATAAGTACAAACTATTAATAATTTTGTGCAATATTTTTTTTTGTCTTATCATACCAATATGACACAAGATAAGAAGTGACTCCTCTATTAAGTCAATGCTTATTTTCACATGCCTAGCTCATTCCAAAATATGTATAATTCAAAAGCAAATTTTAGATGTTTTCATTCAGTTTTTGCAAGTTGTGAGAAGCTTAGCTGCTTTCATAAGTGCAAGCTGAATTGTACATATACTACTTTATTTGGAGTAAAGCATGTTCATTTTTACTTGTTTCTGTGTTCTCTCCCTCTCTCTTTCTCCATTTCTTGGCATTGGTACAGACTAGCTATAACACATTTATTAAACTCTAGCTTACAGCATTTTTTCTAATGATTTATTAATCTATAATTTGATTGCATTATAAACCAGTAACTTGTAAAATGATTGCTCAGTTTACATTATTAAGGCATTCTTTTGGACAAATCATTAATTTTCTAGTCCTTACAAAGAACACTAATTTCATTCTGAAATGGTATGTTCTGCTTCCTTTTGTAATAATAACAAACACCACTTTGTGGAGAATAATATTTTCATCTCTGTTATTCCATAAAGAAAAAATGTCAGCATCAGTCCTTCTGGTGTGAGGAACTTTTTTTAGTGGGCATGGCTCCAGATTTTCTACAGCCCGTGGTTTCTGAGTTTATTGTGAGATTATAGGATCTTAGCTGTTAGTCTACCAGCATGAAATTTATGAATGTCAGAGAATTGTTTACAGATGAAACACCCTGCTCAGAGTCTGTTCAGACAACCTCAGCTGCTAACGTATTTACATGTATCCATTGCAGTAGTATCTGTGTATCTGTTCACTTATTCAAGGTATCCAGAACATCAAAGCGTTACTTATATTTTAAACAACTTAGCAGTTTGTGAACAGGGAACTTGGCTGCTCTATCTGTGTGAATCATGTACAGATGTACTCCCTACTATGTCAAGATGTCTTACACATCAGAGCGCTGTTAGCATTTTAAATGCCTAGCATAACTCATGATTGCAGAATCCTGATGGCTGAAATTGCTATGTGTAGCCTGTATATCTGCACCCCCCCACAGAATGTATAAGTTCTAAATATAAAAGTAAATATTGTGTTCTCTGCAGATTGGTACATGTATGGTGAGTAAAATTTAACAGTGTCTCCCATGCAGCTTTAGGTTTAAACTTCCAATTCACAGGGTGTTTTGTTTAAGTGGAAATGCACTATCCACATTTCCTACTCTAACTCCCTAACCTCCTGTCATCCATGACATATATCTGAATTTTTAGGCTACCACAGTCACCTCTTATCATTTGACATTTAAATCCATGCTAGCAGAATGTAGTACTCATGCCCAGTGACAATCCATGAATCTGTGTGTCTTGTCATAGTATCCTGTTTCCCAATTATACATTGTATTTGGCAATTACTACTCGTTAGCATTCTGATGAAACTCTGTAGCTCCTCATAACACAAATACTTCCTGCCTGTCAGTTTGATCATACCAAACTATGCTTCCATTTCTTTTTTTTCTTACTGATCCTTTGTTGCCTCTTGAGACTCGTACCATTTCCCCAACTTGTCCACATGTAGAGATATCCCTCTGTCTTTGTTATTCTGTGTCTTATCTCAGTACATGCTAATCATCATGCATTCTATCCCTGTAGGTTTTTGCCTTTCATCCTAGCAGCTCATGAAACATTTCATCTGTAGTCTTGCACGTAATATGCCATTGTTTTTTGTTCTGCAGCAAGCTTTTTACAGCCTTAAACAACACCTTATCTAATGATTTTAGTTTCTAAAGACATAAATATTTGAGTTTTTACCGTTGGTTTTGTAATGTACATACTTTAAATACACCACAGGTACTGCCTGTTAGTACATACTGCATTAATTACAAATAGTTTTTGTACTACCTTCTCCATCCATAATGACTACTGCCACATTGTTAACATCTAACCCCACTTCCACCCTCCTCATGTCCAACTAATAGAACTCCTTATCCCAGTGGTCACAATGTCTAGCAAAATAAAGAGATTAGGTCTTTTGAACTAGTGGATAATAATGAGAAACTCTGGATAATTTTTTTTAAACACCTTTATTTTATTATCAGTTCTGACATACACAAACTTACATTTATATTAAAAGTAAACAAACCATAATAGCAAGTTTACACTTACAGACATTATATATCACATGTATTGTTATATATATCCTATAATCTAAGTAACATTACACAAATGACGCAGTTCCTGTGGTCTCTTAAATCTCATTCCTCCTCCAAAACAATGTACTTCTACCCTTTTCTAAAGATCTCACTTCCCTTTCTTTTATCTCTGTTACAATATTCACTACTTAAAGTATAGGTGGTTTATATTTTGATTTCCATTTTTCTAGTAATTGCTTTTTTTGGCAGAAGCAGAAGTAAACTTTACAAGGTCTTAACATGTCTAGGCTATTCAGATCCTGTTTCCCAGATCAAAAAATAATTTCTTTAATGACACTTACTTGCTCATCCAGTATTCCTGACAGAGAACTCCCAAAACATATGTTCCCAGTTACGTCTTTCTTCTCCATCACACCTCCATTTGCTATCTACCTGAGGAAAGATTCTTTGGAGACTGCTTGGAGTATAAAAGCATCTTTGCAGACACTTCCTGGCATAAATCCTAAATCTCTCAGATTTTGTTGCATATTCCCTCTTCTATTTTCTTCTAACAGTGACACTTCTTGTCTTCATTGCTTTATAGTTTTCTCTATTCGATACTTCCATGATGGTATTCGATTTCTCCCCTTCCTTTCCCTCACTATCCTGTGTTCTTGTGGTCGAACTTTATCGGTTATTAATTTAGCTGCACAATAATATATCCTGTTTACTTCTGTTATATATTCTGTATGGCTGCTGTTATTCTCCTTAAGGATCTGCATCCAGAATCCCACTCTTTCCTTATTTTTTGGCTTTCTCCCCTGCTTCATCATCATCCTTTCCCACTTTGAATTGTACCTTTCTGCTTGTGTTATGTATAATAGCCTTAGCTGTGTAGCTCTAAAATATCCCTTCAAATCCGGTAATACTAAACCTCCTTGTTCTGTTGCAAAGATCAGCTGATCCCATTTGACTCTTGCCCTCTTCCCCTCCTAAATAAAATCCTTCAACATTTTATTAATTACTATCCACAACTTCTCTGGTTGGTAACAATATGCCTGATTGTGTATAAAACTAAAGGGACTAAAAGCATTTTTATTGCTTGTATCCTGATATCCATATCCATAAGCAAGAATGTCCAGCTTCTCAGTTCTTGTATTATCTTTTGTTTAGTCTCTTTCCACATATCCTTAGCTGCCATAGACAAATCCTTTTTAATCTATAATCCTAAACACTTCATTTTATCATGGCCCCATAAATATGAATATTGCTGGATCAATTCATATGTGGGTTGGGTACATAGTCTATAGCAATACTCTTTGTTTTACCCCCCCCCCAAAAAAAAACAGCACTGTATCAGAATATTCCACAACACTGAGATGTCCCTTTCTAGTTCTATCAGGTACACAGGTACAAAATAACAACATCTGCAAATAAAACCAACTTTTCTCAAACACCATACCAGTTATACCCTTGAATTTCTGAGGCCCTTAGTTCTTTGCAAGTGGTTCTAAATATAACCCAAATTACAAAGGGGAAAGAAGGCACATCTGCCTGGATCCTCTGTTCAAATACAGCTTATAAGAGAGGAACCCTGCCACTTTGATTTTTGCCTCCAATCCCTCATATAGCCTTCTAGTTAATCTTATTATTGTATCAGTAAATTCAAATGCTGTCATTGCCCTGATCATAAAATCCCAGCTTACTCTGTTAAATGCTTTCTCAGAATTACGGCCCATCGATAACAGCAGTACTTTCTTATATTCTTCTTCCCTCTGAATTATAATTGTTTTATTAATGTTGTCAAATATTTGCCTCCCCTCCACAAATCCACATTGGCCATATCTATCAATATTAGAATTGCCTCTGCCATTCTTTTAGCCATTATAGACATAAACAGTTCATAATCATGGTCTAAAATTAGAATGGGCATATATAAAGTTGAAGCAGGTGGGTCTTTACAATTTTTATGTATTACAGCCACTACAGTTTTTTTTTCAGGCTGTTTGTGTCTCCCCTCCTTTCAAAATACTGTTAAACAAAACCTTTCAGATCTTTATCACTTTTTCCCCTCCTAGCTTCTACCAGTATACTATCTATTCCTGGAGACTTTCCTGTGCTTGGTTATACATTACCATTTTTTATTTCATCTCCTCCTGTCTTAACTGTTAGTTGTTGAGCTTCATCTACCACTAACCTTGGCATATTTAAGTCTTCCATAAATATTTCCATTTGTGCTTTTTCTTGATTTACCCACTTCTCTGTTTTATACAAATTTTCATAAAATTTCTGAAATATCTCTAATACCTCTGCAGGATCTCTGGTTATTTTTCTTGTTATAGGCCCCTTAAGTTTGCTAACAACCCTTTCTACTTCATGTTGCCTAAGTCATTTTACCAAAAGTTTTTATGCTCTGGAGTTATTATCAAAAAGCAGTTTGTTAACAGCAATCTTTCTAATCCCATACATATTATCCAGGTATTCCCTTATTTTCTCTTTAACACGCTGCAATTGTGCATCTTCCTGTTCTGTGAGATTTCCCTTATTTTGTAATACATTAACCTTTGTCAGCCCCTCTAAATAATGCTTATTGCTTCTTAGCCAGCTATCCTTTCCTTTTATTTCTACCCTATTTTTAAACTCCACTTCCATTTTGACCTACTTACCAGCTATAACTTCTGGAGTACTTTCTATCTTCCCTAATAACTCCCAGATAATTCCCACTGTCTATCCCTCAAATTCCTTTCTTTTTAACACTGTAGGTATGGAAGCACCACTACCTCATGTTTAATTCATTACCTGCATTTTAATTTTATTAATTACTGACACATGATCTGAAACAGTTAATGGATGTATATCAAAATTCTCACCCCGGCACGATTATCGGCTGAGGTGTTTTCTGTGTGGAGTGTCCATGTCCTCCCTGTGTTTGTGTGGGTTTCCTCCAGCTGCTTTGGTTTCCTACCACATTCCAAAGACATGCAGTATGTAGGTTGGACACTCTAAATTGGCCTTAAGTGTGAGTATGTGTGCAAGTGTGTGGTGTGGATGAACTACCACGGCTAGCCACCCGGCGGTATAAACTTTGGGTCTAGATGATTGTCACTGTTGAAGTGACACCCTGACCCCATGTGCAAAAATGGGAAAAAGGGGTTGTGGATGGATGGATGGATGGATGGATCAAAGTTCTCAATAAAATTAAATATTTCTGTGAAATTTAATTTCTGTCAAATATTGCCCACTTATTTTACCTTGGGAAATAATATGTAAACTATTTCCAAGTTCCTACTACTGAATTCATGTCTTTCATATCATACATGCATATCTATCTATCTATATATATATAGATATAGATATATATATATATATATATATATATATAGACATGTGTGCGTGTGTGTGTGTGTTTGTGTGTGTGTGTGTGTGTGTATTTGTGTGTGTGTGTGTGTGTGTGTGTGTGTATGTGTACACACATATAGATCTAGATATAGCTATAGATATAGATATAGATATAGATATAGATATAGATATAGGGGTCTACTTGAGTAGACAGAAATTCCACTTACTTGAATCTTACTTAACCGAGACAACAACAGTAAAACGTTATTTTAACTAATGTTCACATCACCAGAATTTTAATCTGACAAAAGAAGCAGTTGGTCAGCTTTAAAAAGCAAGCACATTGAAGCATGTCAAACCCATTGAAGTATGGAGCTTTGCCCCCCCCAATGTGGAATGCTGCACCCCCAACACCCCCTAAGAGATTGCACTATAGTGGGAAAAAGGGCAAATGTCCCCATGTTGGCCAACTGCATTCTTTCCCGGATTAAAATTCTGGTAATGTGAACATTCATTAAAGTAAGGTTTCAGTGTTGTTGTCTCGGTTTAGTAAGATTCCATTAGATGGAATTTTGGACTATTCATGTAGACCCATATATATATATATATATATATATATGTATGTATGTATACATATATATATATATATATATATATATATATATATATATATATATATATATATATAAATATATATATACATATATATGTATATACAGCTCCCATTTGGAAGATCAACTTTTCAGGAAGGATCGACTTTCCAAAAAGTCATAGCAGCTGTATGAAAATTGCAGTACAGTGGGGATCAGGTAATTTACTCTTTACCCACTATAGTACAGTTTTGGAGTTGGTATATATAATTAGCAGGGGTGGGGGAGTGCAGCAGGGATTGACCGCCCCCTCAATAACAGAGATTTCTTATTTTTTTGTAAATCCCCTGGAAATTTGGAACACTCTCCCAACTTCATTCATCTCCATCTGTAATCCTGCTCTCTTTAAGAAGTCCCTTAGACAACATCTCTCCACAGACTGGCTATGCTCATGGCAAAAATAACTCTCACTAAACACTGCACCACCTTCTTTATCCCATTTCTCTATGGATCTCTGGTGTGTCACCTAACTCTCTCTCTACAACCAAACTACACTTGCCATACCCGTTTCTTCACTGCAGGCTATCTTTCACTATTTTCTGTCTACCTCTCACTTCCATTACTAATCACCAGAGCCATTACTCTGTCTTGAAAACTTCCTCTACTCGCACTTCAAATCTCTAACAGTTAATATCTAAAAACTGTTGTGAAGATTGGGGGAAGATGGGTGAAGGCTGCCAGCCTAGTCAAATAGAATTTGATACATAATTCTGGCATTTGTAAATATAAATGTAAAATACAGGCTTGTGTTCTTAAATGAAAGAAAGCACTGTAAAATGTTGAACTTCAAGATTGTAGCAACATTGCCATCTGCTATAAGGAAAACTAAGCCAAGCATTTCACAACTGTTCTTTTGAAGTTAAAATTATGTATTGTATACACTTTGATCTAGATAGTGGTGCCGAGGAGGCTGGCTGAACACATTCTTTCTATTGTTTTGACTTAAGGAATAATTACTAGAGTGTACATGTGAAATGTCTTTTATTGTTGTAGTTTCCTGAGCAGGTGTTAGCTTGCTAAATAATGTAGCCTGTTGGCCTGGGAACTCCAGACTAAGTGTCAAAATGATGTAATGTATATACTGGGAAAACCTAAGAGTTAAAATGATGTAATCTGGGTGGGCCCAGCAGAGGTGTTTGTTAGTAAATTTAAAAGCTATTGCTGAGAGAGAGACTGTAAACATTTTGATCTTGATATCCAACCTTCAGCACTACCTTTTGCTCTCTTTATGTGAGTAGTATTTTAGAAGTATGTTTTCTTGTAGAAATAGCTAGGACTATAAAGATTAGACATAAGTGTTTTTTTCTGTTATATCAGAACTTTCCTACTGTATTGTTTTAAGTTTCTGTGTGATCTCTGAACTCTTGGATAGCGCTGTGGTGTAGTAGTATTGTCTTGTGTTTTTAATTATTTGTTATTAAATATTTTAAAAACCTTTTACCTGTGACTGGTTTGTGTAGAGACAAGTTAAGTTCTAGAGTACATTGCATATTTATAGAGTTTATTGTACAAGACCACTCTAATAAGCCTTAGACTGATTAGTCACACTTACCAATTGGATAATAATATTGCACAGTAATAACTGGACACCCTTTTAAGGGCCTTTGCATAGCTGATAAGTATTAGCTGGTGGTGGCAGTAATTACTACCATATAGTCTGGGTAAAGGGGCACAGCTGGAGAATCTGTGTCAGCCTTTCCCAGAAGTGTCTGTGAAGTTGTATAAATACTTATCTCAGGGTGTGTGTGTGGTGTCAGCTACCTGGGCAGGGACACGAAGCACTGGTGGGACAGAGAGGGTACTGGAGGTTAGCTTGCCAGCTAGGCTGAGATCTGGACCCTATAGCTGTGGCAGTGGGGAGTCTTACTGGGGACCTGGGGAGCAAGGGAGCAACCAGCCCCAGACTGACTGTGATCTCTGTGTGCATTTAAGGGAAATTGTACTTTACTGTGTGTATTTGTTATCCTTTCCTCTTATATGAGACACCCTCCCTGGTGTTAGTGGTAAGGATTGAGGCTCCTTGATTGCTGGGCCAGGGCACGGCCGTCACATTGTGTTGGCAGTGTTGGGATCCATTTCACATACTAATTGGCCCACGTACTAATTGGCTTGTAGTGGTGTGGGTAGACTGAATCCTGTAACTTATGTACAGTGATCTCTGAAGGTGTTTTCTACTCTAAAACAACCATGCAGTGAATACTCAAAGTTCAGGTCACAATTGTTTTATATCTTTTGCTAGCTTATTTAGTCAGGGTGAGCAGGCAGCATGTCAGCAGAGGAGTACGGAAAGCTGAAAAGGAGCAAGCTGGTGGAGATGTGCCAGGCTAGGGGACCGGTGCATGGAAACCTGACTAAGGCAGACCAGATTACAGCCTTGGTTACAGCTGCATCAGAAAACAGCAACCAGGAGGACAATCAGACTGGCAGTGGAGATACAATATCCTCTGAGAATGGACAGCTCAACCTTTCTGAGAAGGACAATCAGACTGGCAGTGGAGATACAATATCTTCGGAGAATGGACAACTCAACCTTTCTGCAGTGGACTTAAAAAAATCCAGCTGGAGCTAAAGGGACTTGAGTTGGAGGCCAGGTGTTTGGAGATAGAAGCCGAAGAAAAGGAGCGTCAGAGGAAGCATGAGAGGGAAATGTTGACTCTTCACCAGAGTCATGGAGGTAATGGGGAAGGGAGTAACTGGACCCCAGAAGCACAACAGATCAGTAAATTTCTTCCACAATTTAAAGAGGGGGATAATTTTGATAGTTTCATTCATATGCTTGAGAGGGTATGCAAACAGTATAGTGTTGACCAAAGGCTCTGGGTATGGTTCCTGACCCCCTTAATCCATGGGAAAGCTGTAACATGTATATCACAAATGCCTGACTCTGTTTTGATTATACTGCTGTAAAAAAATGTCTTTTAGAATGTTTTAAGCTATCACCTGAAATGTATAGGAAAAAGTTTCGTGAGCATAGATGCAAGGCAGATGAAAATGTATGTAAATATGTTGCTGAACTGAGCACTTAGTTTCATAGCTGGGTGAGTGGATGTCAGGTCACCACTTTTGAAGGGCTGGCAGACCTTTTGGTGAGGGAACAAGCCCTTATCACTTTGCCTGAGGACATGAGGATCTGGTTAGCTGATAGACAATGTGCTACTTCAGATGAGTTGGGGAAAAAGGGAGACCTATACCTGGCCAGCAGGGCATCCCTGCACAGGAAGGGGACCCCCAGTACTGCTCATAGGTCTAAAGGAACCCATGGTGGGCAGCACAGACTGCCCCAACAGAATCTGCCAGTAGCAAGGGAAGCCACTAGTCCAGGTAAACATCCAGGAGCTAGGGTTAAATGTTTTGAATGCAACCAGTGGGGCCATGTGGCATACAGGTGTCCACAGAAGCAAGGTGGGGAACCAAAGGTGAGGGAGCCAGTAAGTGGGAAAGACAAAATGCCAATAGTAGGTTGTCTTGAGACAACAGGGGTATGGAACTACCATCCTGCAGATGTCCTGAGAAAGAAGGATTTGTATGAGGCATTACCACGTACTTATGCAGTTACATGCAGTGAGGCTAGGAGACAAGCATGTGGGTCAGATAGCCTGGGGGATACCCAGACAGACTGCATACTTGCAGCCAGGACTGGTGAGGTGGTTACTTCAGGAAGGGAACTACTTTGTAGCAGTGAGACTTAAGGTGAGCCACAGCTGCGTGTGGGTACTGATGTTCCCTTGGACAGAGTGACTGCAAAGGTAGAGGTGAGTAGTAGTACCCAGGCTGACAGTGAGGCACCACTGTCAGAGGATGCCAGACTTCCTGTGGAAGGGTAGCTGGGAAGGGTTACAAGGAGAGAGTTGTGACAGTCTCAGCTCTCAGATCCTACATTGCAAGGCCTGAGGAAAGGGGGAATCTGTATACTGGGACAAAGGGTTACTGTACAGAGAGTGGACCCCTTAGGCAGGGCTACAAGGTGAGTGAGTACAGCAGTTGGCAGTGCCTAGAGCCTACCATCTGGTGCTTCTAGCCATAGCCCAGGATATTCCCTTTGCAGGTCATATGGGCATAAAATGTACAAAGAGGCATCTTATGCAGAACTTCTATTGGCCTGGATTTTCCAGAGATGTAACAGGGTTCTGCAGGACCTGTGAGCAGTGCCAAAAGGTAGGCAAGGCAGGAGACAAGGTGAGAGCTCATTTGATGCCTTTGCCTGTGATTGAGAAGCCATTTCAGAGGGTAGCTATGGATATTGTGGGTCCTCTGAGTACCCCAAGTTCCACAGGGAAAAAGTATATCCTAGTGGTAGTGGATTATGCTACACGATACCCTGAGACAGTGGCTTTGTCCTCCATTGAGGCAGAGAAGGTGGCAAATGCTTTCTTAGAGATTTTCAGCAGGTTGGGTTTCCCAAAAGAAATACTGACTGACCGAGGTGCCAATTTCATGTCAGACCTGCTGACTTTTCTGTGGAAGCCCTGTGGGGTGAAGCACATGAAGACCACCCCCTACCATCCCCAGACTAATGGTCTTGTTGAGATGTTAAACTCTACAATCAAGTCCATGCTAAGGGCATTTGCAGATCAATTTAAGAGGGAGTGGGACCAACATTTGCCCCATCTGTCATTTGCTTACAGAGAGGTTCCCCAGGCTACCTAGGCAGGGACATGAAGCACTGGTGGGACAGAGAGGCTACTGGAGGTTAGCTTGCCAGCTAGGCTGAGATCTGGACCCTATAGCTGTGCCAGTGGGGAATGTTATTGGGGACCTGGGAAGCAAGGGAGCAACCAGCCCCAGACTGACAGTGATCTCTGTGTGCACTTAAGGGAAATCGTACTTTACTGTGTGTATTTGTTATCCTTTCCTCTTATATGAGATGCTCTCCCTGGTGTTAGTGGTAAGGATTGAGGCTCCTTGATTGCTGGGCCAGGGCACGGCCGTCACAACTGTAATCACATGTGCATATACCCTCAGCAATCTATAATCTGTATGCTGACTTTCTCTTGCATACAATCCTTTAACAATACTAATTACTTGCATAATGTAATTGGGTAGTATGTATATAAATAATCTAACCTTTTCCTCATACTATGTCCAAGCTTGTTACTGTATAATACCTGTTAGCTCTGGTATGTACTTGTATTTTGCACCTGACTTGTTAAGGTATGTCCAGCTTGTTACTGTATAATACCTGTTAGCTCTGGTATGTACTTGTATTTTGCACCTGACTTGTTAAGGTATGTCCAGCTTGTTACTGTATAATACCTGTTAGCTCTGGTATGTACTTGTATTTTGCACCTGACTTGTTAAGGTATGTCCAGCTTGTTACTGTATAATACCTGTTAGCTCTGGTATGTACTTGTATTTTGCACCTGACTTGTTAAGGTATGTCCAGCTTGTTACTGTATAATACCTGTTAGCTCAGGTATGTACTTGTATTTTGCACCTGACTTGTTAAGGTATGTCCAGCTTGTTACTGTATAATACCTGTTAGCTCTGGTATGCAGTTGTATTTTGCACCTGACTTGTTAAGGTATGTCCAGCTTGTTACTGTATAATACCTGTTAGCTCTGGTATGTACTTGTATTTTGCACCTGACTTGTTAAGGTATGTCCAGCTTGTTACTGTATAATACCTGTTAGCTCTGGTATGTACTTGTATTTTGCACCTGACTTGTTAAGGTATGTCCAGCTTGTTACTGTATAATACCTGTTAGCTCTGGTATGTACTTGTATTTTGCACCTGACTTGTTAAGGTATGTCCAGCTTGTTACTGTATAATACCTGTTAGCTCTGGTATGTACTTGTATTTTGCACCTGACTTGTTAAGGTATGTCCAGCTTGTTACTGTATAATACCTGTTAGCTCTGGTATGTACTTGTATTTTGCACCTGACTTGTTAAGGTATGTCCAGCTTGTTACTGTATAATACCTGTTAGCTCTGGTATGTACTTGTAATTTGCACCTGACTTGTTAAGGTATGTCCAGCTTGTTACTGTATAATACCTGTTAGCTCTGGTATGTACTTGTATTTTGCACCTGACTTGTTAAGGTATGTCCAAGCTTGTTACTGTATAATACCTGTTAGCTCTGGTATGTACTTGTATTTTGCACCTGACTTGTTAAGGTATGTCCAGCTTGTTACTGTATAATACTTGTTAGCTCTGGTATGTACTTGTATTTTGCACCTGACTTGTTAAGGTATGTCCAGCTTGTTACTGTATAATACCTGTTAGCTCTGGTATGTACTTGTATTTTGCACCTGACTTGTTAAGGTATGTCCAGCTTGTTACTGTATAATACCTGTTAGCTCTGGTATGCAGTTGTATTTTGCACCTGACTTGTTAAGGTATGTCCAGCTTGTTACTGTATAATACTTGTTAGCTCTGGCATGTACTTGTATTTTGCACCTGACTTGTTAAGGTATGTCCAGCTTGTTACTGTATAATACCTGTTAGCTCTGGTATGTACTTGTATTTTGCACCTGACTTGTTAAGGTATGTCCAGCTTGTTACTGTATAATACCTGTTAGCTCTGGTATGTACTTGTATTTTGCACCTGACTTGTTAAGGTATGTCCAGCTTGTTACTGTATAATACCTGTTAGCTCTGGTATGTACTTGTATTTTGCACCTGACTTGTTAAGGTATGTCCAGCTTGTTACTGTATAATACCTGTTAGCTCTGGTATGTACTTGTATTTTGCACCTGACTTGTTAAGGTATGTCCAGCTTGTTACTGTATAATACCTGTTAGCTCTGGTATGTACTTGTATTTTGCACCTGACTTGTTAAGGTATGTCCAGCTTGTTACTGTATAATACCTGTTAGCTCTGGTATGTACTTGTATTTTGCACCTGACTTGTTAAGGTATGTCCAGCTTGTTACTGTATAATACCTGTTAGCTCTGGTATATACTTGTATTTTGCACCTGACTTGTTAAGGTATGTCCAGCTTGTTACTGTATAATACCTGTTAGCTCTGGTATGTACTTGTATTTTGCACCTGACTTGTTAAGGTATGTCCAGCTTGTTACTGTATAATACCTGTTAGCTCTGGTATGTACTTGTATTTTGCACCTGACTTGTTAAGGTATGTCCAGCTTGTTACTGTATAATACCTGTTAGCTCTGGTATGTACTTGTATTTTGCACCTGACTTGTTAAGGTATGTCCAGCTTGTTACTGTATAATACCTGTTAGCTCTGGTATGTACTTGTATTTTGCACCTGACTTGTTAAGGTATGTCCAGCTTGTTACTGTATAATACCTGTTAGCTCTGGTATGTACTTGTATTTTGCACCTGACTTGTTAAGGTATGTCCAGCTTGTTACTGTATAATACCTGTTAGCTCTGGTATGTACTTGTATTTTGCACCTGACTTGTTAAGGTATGTCCAGCTTGTTACTGTATAATACCTGTTAGCTCTGGTATGTACTTGTATTTTGCACCTGACTTGTTAAGGTATGTCCAGCTTGTTACTGTATAATACCTGTTAGCTCTGGTATGTACTTGTATTTTGCACCTGACTTGTTAAGGTATGTCCAGCTTGTTACTGTATAATACCTGTTAGCTCTGGTATGTACTTGTATTTTGCACCTGACTTGTTAAGGTATGTCCAGCTTGTTACTGTATAATACCTGTTAGCTCTGGTATGTACTTGTATTTTGCACCTGACTTGTTAAGGTATGTCCAGCTTGTTACTGTATAATACCTGTTAGCTCTGGTATGTACTTGTATTTTGCACCTGACTTGTTAAGGTATGTCCAGCTTGTTACTGTATAATACCTGTTAGCTCTGGTATGTACTTGTATTTTGCACCTGACTTGTTAAGGTATGTCCAGCTTGTTACTGTATAATACCTGTTAGCTCTGGTATGTACTTGTATTTTGCACCTGACTTGTTAAGGTATGTCCAGCTTGTTACTGTATAATACCTGTTAGCTCTGGTATGTACTTGTATTTTGCACCTGACTTGTTAAGGTATGTCCAGCTTGTTACTGTATAATACCTGTTAGCTCTGGTATGTACTTGTATTTTGCACCTGACTTGTTAAGGTATGTCCAGCTTGTTACTGTATAATACCTGTTAGCTCTGGTATGTACTTGTATTTTGCACCTGACTTGTTAAGGTATGTCCAGCTTGTTACTGTATAATACCTGTTAGCTCTGGTATGTACTTGTATTTTGCACCTGACTTGTTAAGGTATGTCCAGCTTGTTACTGTATAATACCTGTTAGCTCTGGTATGTACTTGTATTTTGCACCTGACTTGTTAAGGTATGTCCAGCTTGTTACTGTATAATACCTGTTAGCTCTGGTATGTACTTGTATTTTGCACCTGACTTGTTAAGGTATGTCCAGCTTGTTACTGTATAATACCTGTTAGCTCTGGTATGTACTTGTATTTTGCACCTGACTTGTTAAGGTATGTCCAGCTTGTTACTGTATAATACCTGTTAGCTCTGGTATGTACTTGTATTTTGCACCTGACTTGTTAAGGTATGTCCAGCTTGTTACTGTATAATACCTGTTAGCTCTGGTATGTACTTGTATTTTGCACCTGACTTGTTAAGGTATGTCCAGCTTGTTACTGTATAATACCTGTTAGCTCTGGTATGTACTTGTATTTTGCACCTGACTTGTTAAGGTATGTCCAGCTTGTTACTGTATAATACCTGTTAGCTCTGGTATGTACTTGTATTTTGCACCTGACTTGTTAAGGTATGTCCAGCTTGTTACTGTATAATACCTGTTAGCTCTGGTATGTACTTGTATTTTGCACCTGACTTGTTAAGGTATGTCCAGCTTGTTACTGTATAATACCTGTTAGCTCTGGTATGTACTTGTATTTTGCACCTGACTTGTTAAGGTATGTCCAGCTTGTTACTGTATAATACCTGTTAGCTCTGGTATGTACTTGTATTTTGCACCTGACTTGTTAAGGTATGTCCAGCTTGTTACTGTATAATACCTGTTAGCTCTGGTATGTACTTGTATTTTGCACCTGACTTGTTAAGGTATGTCCAGCTTGTTACTGTATAATACCTGTTAGCTCTGGTATGTACTTGTATTTTGCACCTGACTTGTTAAGGTATGTCCAGCTTGTTACTGTATAATACCTGTTAGCTCTGGTATGTACTTGTATTTTGCACCTGACTTGTTAAGGTATGTCCAGCTTGTTACTGTATAATACCTGTTAGCTCTGGTATGTACTTGTATTTTGCACCTGACTTGTTAAGGTATGTCCAGCTTGTTACTGTATAATACCTGTTAGCTCTGGTATGTACTTGTA
Source organism: Protopterus annectens (assembly GCF_019279795.1). Lineage (NCBI taxonomy): Eukaryota > Metazoa > Chordata > Ceratodontiformes > Protopteridae > Protopterus > Protopterus annectens. The sequence goes on from NC_056730.1 coordinate 189,652,219, forward strand.
TTTTGCACCTGACTTGTTAAGGTATGTCCAGCTTGTTACTGTATAATACCTGTTAGCTCTGGGATGCACTTGTATTTTGCACCTGACTTGTTAAGGTATGTCCAGCTTGTTACTGTATAATACCTGTTAGCTCTGGTATGTACTTGTATTTTGCACCTGACTTGTTAAGGTATGTCCAGCTTGTTACTGTATAATACCTGTTAGCTCTGGTATGTACTTGTATTTTGCACCTGACTTGTTAAGGTATGTCCAGCTTGTTACTGTATAATACCTGTTAGCTCTGGTATGTACTTGTATTTTGCACCTGACTTGTTAAGGTATGTCCAGCTTGTTACTGTATAATACCTGTTAGCTCTGGTATGTACTTGTATTTTGCACCTGACTTGTTAAGGTATGTCCAGCTTGTTACTGTATAATACCTGTTAGCTCTGGTATGTACTTGTATTTTGCACCTGACTTGTTAAGGTATGTCCAGCTTGTTACTGTATAATACCTGTTAGCTCTGGTATGTACTTGTATTTTGCACCTGACTTGTTAAGGTATGTCCAGCTTGTTACTGTATAATACCTGTTAGCTCTGGTATGTACTTGTATTTTGCACCTGACTTGTTAAGGTATGTCCAGCTTGTTACTGTATAATACCTGTTAGCTCTGGTATGTACTTGTATTTTGCACCTGACTTGTTAAGGTATGTCCAGCTTGTTACTGTATAATACCTGTTAGCTCTGGTATGTACTTGTATTTTGCACCTGACTTGTTAAGGTATGTCCAGCTTGTTACTGTATAATACCTGTTAGCTCTGGTATGTACTTGTATTTTGCACCTGACTTGTTAAGGTATGTCCAGCTTGTTACTGTATAATACCTGTTAGCTCTGGTATGTACTTGTATTTTGCACCTGACTTGTTAAGGTATGTCCAGCTTGTTACTGTATAATACCTGTTAGCTCTGGTATGTACTTGTATTTTGCACCTGACTTGTTAAGGTATGTCCAGCTTGTTACTGTATAATACCTGTTAGCTCTGGTATGTACTTGTATTTTGCACCTGACTTGTTAAGGTATGTCCAGCTTGTTACTGTATAATACCTGTTAGCTCTGGTATGTACTTGTATTTTGCACCTGACTTGTTAAGGTATGTCCAAGCTTGTTACTGTATAATACCTGTTAGCTCTGGTATGTACTTGTATTTTGCACCTGACTTGTTAAGGTATGTCCAGCTTGTTACTGTATAATACCTGTTAGCTCTGGTATGTACTTGTATTTTGCACCTGACTTGTTAAGGTATGTCCAGCTTGTTACTGTATAATACCTGTTAGCTCTGGTATGTACTTGTATTTTGCACCTGACTTGTTAAGGTATGTCCAGCTTGTTACTGTATAATACCTGTTAGCTCTGGTATGTACTTGTATTTTGCACCTGACTTGTTAAGGTATGTCCAGCTTGTTACTGTATAATACCTGTTAGCTCTGGTATGTACTTGTATTTTGCACCTGACTTGTTAAGGTATGTCCAGCTTGTTACTGTATAATACCTGTTAGCTCTGGTATGTACTTGTATTTTGCACCTGACTTGTTAAGGTATGTCCAGCTTGTTACTGTATAATACCTGTTAGCTCTGGTATGTACTTGTATTTTGCACCTGACTTGTTAAGGTATGTCCAGCTTGTTACTGTATAATACCTGTTAGCTCTGGTATGTACTTGTATTTTGCACCTGACTTGTTAAGGTATGTCCAAGCTTGTTACTGTATAATACCTGTTAGCTCTGGTATGTACTTGTATTTTGCACCTGACTTGTTAAGGTATGTCCAGCTTGTTACTGTATAATACTTGTTAGCTCTGGTATATACTTGTATTTTGCACCTGACTTGTTAAGGTATGTCCAGCTTGTTACTGTATAATACCTGTTAGCTCTGGTATGTACTTGTATTTTGCACCTGACTTGTTAAGGTATGTCCAGCTTGTTACTGTATAATACCTGTTAGCTCTGGTATGTACTTGTATTTTGCACCTGACTTGTTAAGGTATGTCCAGCTTGTTACTGTATAATACCTGTTAGCTCTGGTATGTACTTGTATTTTGCACCTGACTTGTTAAGGTATGTCCAGCTTGTTACTGTATAATACCTGTTAGCTCTGGTATGTACTTGTATTTTGCACCTGACTTGTTAAGGTATGTCCAGCTTGTTACTGTATAATACCTGTTAGCTCTGGTATGTACTTGTATTTTGCACCTGACTTGTTAAGGTTTGTCCAGCTTGTTACTGTATAATACCTGTTAGCTCTGGTATGTACTTGTATTTTGCACCTGACTTGTTAAGGTATGTCCAGCTTGTTACTGTATAATACCTGTTAGCTCTGGTATGTACTTGTATTTTGCACCTGACTTGTTAAGATATGTCCAGCTTGTTACTGTATAATACTTGTTAGCTCTGGTATGTACTTGTATTTTGCACCTGACTTGTTAAGGTATGTCCAGCTTGTTACTGTATAATACCTGTTAGCTCTGGTATGTACTTGTATTTTGCACCTGACTTGTTAAGGTATGTCCAGCTTGTTACTGTATAATACCTGTTAGCTCTGGTATGTACTTGTATTTTGCACCTGACTTGTTAAGGTATGTCCAGCTTGTTACTGTATAATACCTGTTAGCTCTGGTATGTACTTGTATTTTGCACCTGACTTGTTAAGGTATGTCCAGCTTGTTACTGTATAATACCTGTTAGCTCTGGTATGTACTTGTATTTTGCACCTGACTTGTTAAGGTATGTCCAGCTTGTTACTGTATAATACCTGTTAGCTCTGGTATGTACTTGTATTTTGTACCTGACTTGTTAAGGTATGTCCAGCTTGTTACTGTATAATACCTGTTAGCTCTGGTATGTACTTGTATTTTGCACCTGACTTGTTAAGGTATGTCCAGCTTGTTACTGTATAATACCTGTTAGCTCTGGTATGTACTTGTATTTTGCACCTGACTTGTTAAGGTATGTCCAGCTTGTTACTGTATAATACCTGTTAGCTCTGGTATGTACTTGTATTTTGCACCTGACTTGTTAAGGTATGTCCAGCTTGTTACTGTATAATACCTGTTAGCTCTGGTATGTACTTGTATTTTGCACCTGACTTGTTAAGGTATGTCCAGCTTGTTACTGTATAATACCTGTTAGCTCTGGTATGTACTTGTATTTTGCACCTGACTTGTTAAGGTATGTCCAGCTTGTTACTGTATAATCTCTGCTAACTCTGGTATGTATTAGTACTTGTACTTGTTAATCGTATGTGGAGCTTTTCTCCCCAGGCCTCCCCTGAAAATGAACTCACCTAGGTCGAGTGGACCTTCCCCGTAAACAAATGCAATAAATAAATAAATACATACATACAAGTTATCATATGTTTAATAGGAGATATGTTATTGAATGTTTTTATTCTTTTAAACATATAAAGGGTTGGTTGATGTAAAGATATTTGTCAAATTAATTCCTTACTGATGTTTTCAGATGAAACAGCTGATTTTGTTTTTTATTGTTTTTCAGTTTTTACTAATGCCAATGTTAGTAGTTTTTATACATGTAATTGATACCCAGAGTCATTGTCTAATTGCTTTTCTATACGTTTACATATTTCTGTATTCTTTGTGCTGGGGACTGTTGTCCACCTGCTGCCAATTAACTATTACTGATCTGCTACTTTCAGCAGTTCACATTGTAAGGTACTGCTACTATATGACATTTTTGCATCCCTGATGTTTGCTTTGAGTAGTGATGCCAGGATGGCCTTGCATGTAACTCAGTTACCTTTCTTGCTTTCCAGTGGGATAACTCTTGTGTTCTGTTCCTACAGAATGTACTCTCCTTTTGATCTATCTATCGATCCATCGTATTATACCATTTGGGAGTCAGGGCCACAGGAATTATAGTCTTTTAATTAAGACATTTGTGGTGCCTAATACAAATGAGTTTTACATATCATAGGCAGAGAGACCTACATTGTGCATAGGGGAGCAGCTACGCTAACATATACTGCCACGTACTCACCTGCCAGCGTGAAGCAGACTTTCCATAGACGCAGACCATGCATTAACAAGGGTGTACATCTGTTTGGCATTAATACTGTTGCCATAATGGCTCAACAGGTAGTACCCTTGCCTTTCTCAGTTCAAAGTCTGAAGGTTTTGTGTTCAAATCAAACAAATGTTGCTTTTCTCCCACGTACATGTAGTACTTACTTTACACCAAAATGGATGGGCTCTCCAGCCAAAGGTTATCAAGTTACATGTGCTTCTATTGGTGGGATGTACTTGTTGTAATTACTGTTATGCTTTCCAGGTGTACTGCAGTTAACTTTGAGGTCTTATATTTTACTGCTTATATAGCACTCCATGTAATTGTATGCTGCATTTCTCTCCCTACCATCTTTGCCACTACTCTTTCTGTTTATTACACTTCTTTGTTATTTGCTTTATTTCTCTCCATCTGTGTTCATTTTTTACAACTAAATTCACAGCATGACTTGTGGACCTACCCCCAGCAACAGCAGCACCTCCCCCATCTCAACAGCAGACTGCTTTCACCCTACCACCAGCAACAGCCCCACCTTCCCCATCCCAACAGCAGGCTGCTGGAGCCTTCTTTCAAACTTTAGCTGAGGAGGTGGAGGAATATAGGCCATCAAGCCTTGCTCCTGTTGGTGCTCTACTGGTGGGTTGAATCTGCTGTGATTCTTAATGACTCTGCCAGGGTTTAGACCCTGTGATGCTCAGAAGTGAGTTTGCTGAAGTGGTAGACTGGCACCTAAATATCCACATCTGGTAATGCAGCACTGTATGCATACCATATAAAAATCAGTCTGGTAATGCAGTGCTGTATGAATACCAAATAAAAATTAGTTTGTAATGCAGCGCTGTATGCATACCAAATAAAAATCAGTCTGGTAATGCAGAGCTGTATGGATACCAAATAAAAATCAGTCTGGTAATGCAGCACTGTATGCATACCAAATAAAAATATGTCTGGTTATGTAGCACTATATGCATACCAAATAAAAATCAGTCTGCTAATACAGCTCTGTATGCATACCAAATAAAAATCAGTCTGCTAATGCAGTGCTTTATGCATACCAAATAAAAATTAGTCTGTAATACAAAGCACTGTATGCATACCACATAAAAGTCAGTCTGGTAATTCAGTGCTGTATGCATATCAAATAAAAATCAGTCTGGTAATGCAGCCATGTATGCATTACCAAATAAAAATTAGTCTGGTAATGCAGTTCTGTATGCACACCAAATAAAAAATCAGTCTGGTAATGCAGTGCTATATGCATACCAAATAAATATTAGTCTGGTAATGCAGTGCTATATGCTTAACAAATAAAAATCAGACTGGTAATTATTTATTTATTTTTATTTATTTTACATTTGTTGACCGGGCTAGTCCAACTGCATATATGTCCATTTTCAGTACAGGCCCGGGGTGATAAGCTCCACCAAAGAGAAAATAGCAACATCAATACAGTATGATTTTAAGACCAGAAATGCAATTTTACATAACAGCACTGAATTCATATAGCTAACATAGGTTCATAGGTTCATAGGTTCATACTAGGCTATCTGCCCAAGGGCATTTATAAGCCTAGCCAGAGTGTGTTTGGCTTTCGCCACCCATTTTAAATTAATTTTGCTATGCCCTTTTTCGAGGTTAACATACTGTGCCTCTGTCTATCAGTGACACAGAAGTGATACCCGGGGTAAACCTATGATCTCCCATCCACTCATCAAGATTCCTCTTGAAGAGAGTTAATGAGGGACTCTGCCTAACCTGGACTGGGATTTTATTTCAGAGTGAAGGGAGCCTCTGGGTTATGAATCTGTCCCTCCAGCATGTCCTATTTATTTCAGTGCTGAGGTTCAAGTCTCTCGAGCGCGTAGCTCGATGGGATTTGGATTTTCTGAGGTGCAGCATGCCCATTAATTCCGGGTTGGACATGGCTTTATACGTCAGGCACAGATCGCCTCTGAGCAGGCAGTATGCCACTGAGTAGAGCTGGAGTTTCTTTAACCGAGCAGCATATGGCATCTGTTTGAGCCCTTTGATCCTCTTGGTAAGGTACTTTTGGGGTCTTTCCAGTTGCTGCAGGTGTCTGGTAAGGTACATCCCAAAAGGGGCATTGTACTCAATTATGGGCCTGATGAGGGATGAGTAAAGAGGCACGATGACCTCCCCTGATCTAGATGTGAATCCCTTCATGATTAGGTGGGCTATATAAAATGTTTTTCTAACCACTTTGGCCACGTGGTTGTCAAATCAGAGATTGCTATCAACTTGGGTCCCCAGGTCCCTAATTACTTCTTCTGTACTTAATGATTACCACCTATGTGGTAATTTGTGGGCACTTTGTTTTTGCCAAAGGGGATGACTATACACTTTTTGAGTTTAGCTTGAGACCATGGCTCTGGCACCAGCTGTCTGTTTCTATGAGGCCCTTTTGGAGGATGCTTGTGTCGGCTGGAGAGTCGATTATGGCACCTAGTTTGCAGTCATCTGCGAACTTGGTCAGCCACAGTCCTTCCGTGTTGGCCTGCACCTCCGAGAAATATATACCGAACAAGAGAGGTCCCAGGACTGAGCCTTGTGGGATGCCACTTGTAACTGGTTTGGAGTCTGACATGGCTCCTGCAATTCTAACCATGTGGGTTCTGTCCTTGAGCCAGTTTGCAACCCATCTAGTGACATAGGGGTTTATATTTAAGCTGGTGAGCTTATCTATAATGCCCGAGTGGGGTATTGTATCGAAGGCTTTTGTGAGGTCCGGGTAGGCTGTGTGGACCACCTTCCCCTCATCAATGGCCTTGGTGACTGTTTCAAAGAAATCGACCAGGTTTAAGAGGCAGTATCTGCCCTTAACAAAGCCGAACTGGGTAGGATCCAGTGTCTGTAGGTCCCCAATATCTTTATTTATGAGGTCCATGATGATCCTTTCCATAGCTTTGCAGACCAAGCTAGTCAGGCTTATGGGGCGATAGTTTCCAGGATTCATTGAGGCACCACCTTTGTGGAGAGGGGCCACTGTTGCTGTATGCCACTCTTTGGGTACATATCCTGTAGTAAGGCTGAGATTGAACAGTAGTTTTATGTTTGGGTTTAGCTCTTCTTGGAGTTCATGTAGGACGCAGCCCAGGATAGCGTCTGGTCCCATTGATGCTGTGTTTTTTGCTTTGGAGAGGGCGGCTCTTACCTGAGCATCTGAGATGTCAGGGGGGCAGCACTCTGCTGGGATAGATATTTGCCCTTTTGAGGGGGGGGGGTTTGCGCTGAACCTGTCAGCTAGGATGTTGGCAATGTCTGTGGGTTCGGTGTATTTTTTGTCATTTTGGACTAATTCTGAGCATATGTGGGAATTCCCACCCAGGTTCCTAACATAACTAAAGAAAGCCTTATGATTATCCTTAGTGTCCTGTGCAATTTTTCTCTCGAAGCTGGCCTTAGACGATTTTATGAGTGCCCGTAGTTTTTTGCTACTACTGATCAGAGATGCCTTCCCTTTTTGGGATTTTGCTCTATCATGTAGTAGCTTCCTCCTTCTATTGTATAGTTTGTTTATGGCTGGGGTCCACCAGACAGGACGTCTGCCTTTGGAGGATTGGGTCTTGGTTTTATTTGGGATTGCATGATCCATGCACTCCTGAAGGTGTTCATAGAATGGGTTTATAAAGGATTCTGCGGTCTGGGCCGTATTTTCCACAGGTCCGGGGGCTTTGAAGGATTCCACCTCGGTTTTGAGGAGTGTGAAATTTGCTTTAGAGAAGTTTTTCACTATGGTTTTCTGGGCAGGGGGTGGGGTCGGGATGTGAAAATCCAGTGAGATTAGTTTATGGTCTGATCTTACCAGTGAGGGATACACTTCTGGTCTGGAGCACTGAGTCCCCATGTTGGTGATGATCAGGTCCAGTATGTTTTCCCCTCTTGTGGGAGTGGTAACAAGTTGTTCCATAGCATTTGAGTTTATAAATTCTAGGAACCTTTGGGCTAGTGTGTTGGAGCTAGACTAATGCTCCCAGTCTATGTTTGGGTAGTTGAAGTCGCCCAATATAATGGTGTTTGGAGAGACCTTCATATTTTCCAGTGTTCTCAGGAAGGCCGAGTGTGGTTCCTGGGTTTGCGAGGGTGGTCTGTAGCAGGCTATAAACTGGAAGGCAGTTTTACCCACTGTTAGTTGCACATGGATATTCTCTGATGCTTCGTGCTGTGCCACCAACCTGGAGGTGTGGGTATCTTTGACAAATATTGATACCCCCCCTTTTGTGGTTCGGTCCAAGTTTTGGGGCCGAAAAGCATGGTATGAGGTATAACCTGGTAGTGCTGGGGTGCTCTCTGGAGCCTTGAACCAGGCTTCTGTTACTGCACAGATATCGATGTTCTCCATGCTAAGGAGAGTTTCGAGTGTGTGCATCTTGAGGTTTAGACTTCTGGCGTTGAGTAGCATTACTCTTAGTTTCTTATCCCTTGTGATACCTATGGAGGTGGGTTTGTCTTTTGAGCCTTGCCTAAAAAAGGCACTATGGGGGTAGCAAGAGCCTTTGCCAATATCCAAAAGCCCAGAGGTGACAGGTGTAAGCCGTCCCTAGCAAAGCATCGTGGCTTGTCGAGCATGTCATCCCAGGCTGACAGGCATCGGATCCCCTTTGAATGACACCAATACTTAAGCCAATTGTTGAAATTGATCATCTTGTCTTCATATTGTGGCATCATTCTTGGTGAGGGTAAGATGCTACTCAAGGTCAGGGTCATACCAGCCTGGGCTACATGCTCAGAGAGCTCCTCTATGTCTCTTTTCATGTAGTCCAGGGAGGTACGTCTCAGGTCTCATATTTTAACATATTTTAAAAAGAAAAAAAAAACAAGAATTTATAAGGTAGGGATAGGATTATACAGTAGAAATCTTGCTATGCAAGTTCATACTCTGTAGAGGTTCCCAAGAAAGACTTAGTCAAGACAGACTTAAGTAGCTTACAGATCATATTCTCTAAGGTTCATGAAGGAGGTAGACAGAGTGCAGCAGTAGTGAGATAAGTAAGCAGTGGACATAGCAGGAGGGGATTATTAGTCTGGGTTAGTACACAATTGCATGTTTCTATTTACTTTGGAATGGTTTACCATGTGGTGCAGCAGATGTTTATAATCTTTTAAACTAAGAACAGGCTATATGGCATTATTACCAGCCACAGAACACCACATATAGTAACATGTAATATATAATCTACCATTGTTTAACATGTTGTAATGTTATTGTAAGGTATACTGCAACTTTAATAGACAGGAAAGGCTGTTTAACATTCTTTAGTACAGTTAAAAGAATATCTGTAACCTGCCTGATATGTCAAAGTAACATGTTGTACAATTAAATAAATGCAATGTAAAACATAAAATCCTGTGTTGAAGACCTATATGTAACATAAACTTATTATTGTTCTAAAATCTGACCCCATAAAGCACATCTTCAAAACATTGCTCATGTTATGCACAACTGACAGTATTATTTGTATTAAAGACTATACCTGTGTCACTTATTTATTTATTTATTTATGTATTTATTTATTTATTTTAGTTTGATTACCAGGGAGGTCCACTGGGCTTGGAGGCCCGTTTTCAGTGGAGGCCCGGGGAGAAAAGCTCCAACAGGAAAACAGTTTAATTACATGAAAAGTCAAAGACAGTTTGTATTACAAATAGCAGGTAGCTACACAAAGAATAAACACTAGCAATTTCTATTTTTTTCAGGAGGAAAACAAGCTTATATCATAAAAATCAAGATTTTACTATTTAGTTACCTATGCTAAGTATATTTAAAAGAGGTTAGGAAGGTGAAGAGGTTAGCCTGGAGAGAAGGGAGAAGATAGCTTGAGAGGTATGGGCTGAAGAATGCAGTTGCAATTCCTGTTTAGATAGAGGTAGGAATGAAGTTGGGTTTTGAAGTTATTAAGGTTGGTACATGTCCTTAGTGTGGAGGGCAGGGAATTCCATTTTTTAGCTAGGGTAAAGGATAAGAGAAGGTGAACTGCTGGGCGCTTAGGTTTTTGTACGGTGATCAGGTTTTGGTGAGAAGATCTAAGTGGTCTAAGGGGGGTATAAGGTTGTAGAATATTAGAAAGAGCAGGGCAGTTAGTAGGATGGAACAATAATTTGTAGGCTGTGATGATTTTGAGAAAGTCAAGTTGATTGGGGAGTTCAAGCCAGTTTAGAGAGTGAAGGGAGGTGCAGTGGTGAGAGGAGGAGTTGGCATTTGTGGCAAATCTGGAGATTTTGTTGTAACATTGTTCCAATTTGGAGGTAAGTGTGGATGATAAATTAGTGAGCAGGGGAGCTCCATACAGTAGGGAGGGAAGGAGGTAGGTAGAGGCAAGGGTTAGTCTGGTGTGAGGAGAGAGGAATTGGTTGTTTCTATATAGTAAACCTAGTTTTATGTGTGTTTTTTGATGTTTAGCTGGATATGAGTATTACATTTTAGTTGGTCATCAATTGTAACACCGAGAAGTTTGGTGGAGGGTACAATCTCGACAGAGGAGTTGTTAAGGCTGTTAATTTGAAATGAGTTTTTATCAAGGGAGGAGGATTTAGAGGGGGAGAAAAGGAGGATCTTAGTTTTGTTTGCATTTAGAGAGAGATGATTTTGGAGCATCCAGTTTTCAGTGGTTGAGAAGGCACTTTGTGTTAAGGCTTGGAGCTCTGTTAAGTTAGAGGCACAGCAGATCAAAGTGGAATCATTAGCGTATTGCACAATTTTGGTGTTAGGAATGGCTTTGTGGAAGTCATTAATAAAGATATTGAATAGTAATGGGCCGAGTATGGGGTACTCCAGTAGGGAATTTGAATGGCAGACATGCATATATGCATCTCAAGCACACTCATTTATTTATGTATGTATGTATTTAGCTAGTTAGTTAGTTATTTTTGATGACCAGTTAGGCAGACTGGTCTGAAGGCCCTTTTCAGGGCTCTGACTCAGATGTACAACACTATAGCAGAAAAATACTGTAATACAGATATAAACAATGCAGTAATATGGCTATATACCCAGAATTAGTAAAATACTGAGTACGTAATGGTACTTACATGAGAAAAAAATAATGTAACACAATGACACTTGGATGAAATCATACATAGGCAGAAAATCAAACAAACTATATAATTAACATTATGATTATTTCAATAAGTATCTGGCTATAGCAAGGGTAGATGGCAGTATTGTTAACCATTATCCACAAAGCATTTACATGCAGACTCATGAAGGAGATGCTTAGGTAGTCGGTTTTGAAGTCAACAAGAAAATCTAAACCTGTTAAGTCATGGGGAGATCATTCCATGTTTTGGACCATGACTTCAGAAGGCCCTTACTCTATTAGTTTTTGAAAAGATGGTCTGTATAGAGACCATGTATTCAGGGCTGGTGTTTCTAAGGAATTAGGTAAATATCTTTCATTTAATATTCAAATATTATAGAGCCAAATATGCAGGTAGCTTTTCCTAATATAGGGTGCCAATTTGTTTTCTATAGAAGAAGGCAGTGGCTCATCCAGGAGTGAGCAAGCAGTGCAAATCTACAGATTTTATTTAGTGTTCTGTAATCTTTTAGTGTTATAGTAAGAATAGAAAGTCAGAAGAAGTAAATTGTATTTGAGTTTAGGTATAAAAACATTTTTGGCATGCCATTCTAGCTGGTGGAGAAAAATGGTGCAACATTCCGTATCACAGTTTTAGCTGGGAAAGGACATTATTAATAATATTATCAGCATGGGAAGTGAAAATAAGAGACCAGTCGAGGGTGAGACAAAGGTGTTTATATTCAGTAACAGTGGCTATGATGTTGTTTTGATTGTCTGTTATAGAAGCTATGAATAACTGAGGGTATTTGTGAGTTTGTTGGAAGCAGCCCACCGCAAACACTAGAAAAGGAAAACTGAAGATGGGATTGCAAACTGACAGGACATTTGTTTGCTTGTAGAAGTAAATTGTCATCAGTAGACAATATGATGTTTAAAGAGAGAAAGTCATGAGGTTGGTCATCGATGAATAAAGAAAAGAGTAGGAGACCTAAAACTGGGCCTTGATGAACCTCATTGTTGAGGGTACCATGTATGGATATTTGGTTATTTTAATGAACCTGGAGTGTTCGATTTTCAAGATATTTTTGAATCAGTTATTAATGTTTTGACTAAAGTTAAGTTTAGCAAACTTGTGAAATGAAGATTACAATTAACTGTTTCAAAAGCATACTTACAAAGGTACCATCAGTAAGGAGACCATCATTGCTATTACAGGAGATAGAGTCAGTAGTCAACAGTACAGCAGTAGTGAAGCTTAATGCACTTCTGAATCCATGTTGTTTGCCCGAAAGAAGTCCATATGTCCTTAACTAGTGGCTTGTAAAGACGTTTCTCATAAATCTTAGCAAAGGGACAGAGAGTTGAGATAGGCCAAATGTTCTTGTGGGTTTTAAAGAAGGAAACTTTAGGAAAATGGACGGTGATGGAATTCTTTAAAGCTGGTGGGAATATACCTGAACTGAGTGATAAAGTACAAATGTAAGTAAGAGGTTTAGCTATTTTGTTAGCAGCTATGATAGGAAAAGTAGGGTAGAACTTTGTTTTGTGGATGCTTGCTTAAGATTTTTTTGAGAAGGTTTTTAATTTCATTTTACAGAAATTTCTCTAAAGTAGAAGGTCGCTGCAAATTCAGCAAGAGGCTAGAATGAGTTATGAAAAGGGTTATTTAATGAAGGCTGGTATTTATTGTAAGGACAGATGAAATTGGTGATGTTTGTTATGAAAGAGAAGAGGAATTATTTATAATCTCATGTGGCAATATTGTTGTTAGTGCCACAAGCTGTAGAGGTGAAGTTATAGATGTTAGAGATATGATCTGGGAAATGTGTTAGTTCCTTCCAAAATTGATTAGGCTTAACAACAGCTGAAAGGACTTTGTTATCCAAGTATTGGGATTTAGTAGATTTAACCAGACTGTGTTTCTGTCTCTGGGTTTAATTTCTCTAAATCTTTTGGATTTCTAATACCATGATGGGACTGCACCTTATTCCTAAATCAGGGCATTGTTAAAGTTCATGAAATTAGCATTGTTTCATTCTTTGATATTACCCAAAAGTGTTCTTTGCAGCACCTGCAATGTGCCCAAAACTGATTCTTTCTGCAATTTGTAAGGAGTTACATGTATCGGTAGCATATCTAAATATGACTTTAAATTCTTTTTTATTAGACCCACTCTCCTACTACTGTTGTAATTATTTAGGTATATTTCTTCCACATTGCTCTCATTTCTGCCTGCAAATCTTGATATTTTATGACTTTATGTCTCTCAGCTCATGACACATTGTAATCGTTAGGTGTAGCAATTTCAGTGATCAATGTTACTTTAGTCTTTTTTTCATGGACTGCTATATCTGGTTTTCTTGCATCTATTTTTTCCACTGTTGGTAAAGGGTGATCCCACATGATATAAACTTCATCATTCAATATAATGCTTCGTGGTTCATGTTTCCATTGCTTTTCAGCTACTTCTGTACTGTAATGTTTGCAAAAATCCCCAAATAGGCCTTCTGTCATGAGTGAATTACACCCAGTAAAAAGGTGTGTAACTGTTTCCAATTATTTTTATAGAGAGTACATTTGTCTGTTTCTCTAACGTGTTCAATGGACTTTTTAAACCAATGTTCACTATCCTGGGCTGTCATTATTAGCCTTTCATCCTTTGATTTCAATTCACCTCTCTTTAACCATTTCAACATCAAATCCTGATCAACATGAGGTTGTTCCAGGAGATCTCTGTACTTGCCACTATATGGCTTTATCACATTTCTTATCTTCTCGCCTGATCCTTCTCCTATCCTTTCTTTTTTTAGCACATATTGTCTGATTTTTGTCTGCCTCTGGTTTCATTTCCATTCCAGCTTGCCAACTGAATGCTTCTGCTAAACTAAGCAAAGAGGTCATCTTTGACTTCCTGTCCTCATGTTGTAAACTTTCACTATGTTTGGATCAGATGAGGTTAGCAAATATGCATGCAGTCCCATGGTTGCAGATCTATACAGGTAATCAGTTTCAAGGAGGCCCATACCTCCTTCAGAGCATGGAATATATAATCTTGGTATACACTAATCTTTATATATAATTTGATGAGTGTGAAGCATTTTTCTTGTTTTTTGTCCAGCTGGTCCAGTACCTTCTGGGACCAGTCAATCTGACCAAAACTGAAAGTTAAAACAGGAAGAAAAAATTGGTTTATAGCTTGGACTTTATTCCTAGATGTCATGGCTGTTTTCAGTATTAGTTTTAGCCTTCTGAAGTATTCCTTACTGACTTTTATTCACATTTTTTCATGTTTTATCTTCATTTTCCAAATATTTATACACTTCTTCTTGCTCAAGTTATTTTATATCACAGTCCTGTCCTAGATAGATATTTTCTTGGTACTGCAACTTTCCTATTTTAAACATTGCTTTTGCACATTTATCAAGACCAAATTTCATTCTTATGTTATCTGAGAATGTTTTGACCACTTGCAGTTGCGCATTCAACTCCTCATCTGATGAACTACACAGTTTTAAGTCATCCACAAAAAGTAGACAAAAAATCTGTAAGCAATTTTGTTTTCTGGAAGCAAAATTGTAAACAAGGCCTAATCTGTTAAGTAAACAGTTTAATGGCTTAGGGGCAAGACAAAACAACAGTGGTGACAAGAAATCATCCTGGAATATCCACCCTTGAATTTTTATCCCTGGGATAATAATTTGTCCTTTGTCATGGCTTAATTGCAGATGATTTGCCACTGTTTCATGGTCACTGTAATGTAATTGATCAATGTAAGATGTATTTTATACATCTTTAAGAACTTTTTTAGCCATGAATAAGGGATATTGTTAAATGCTCTTGTTGTAATCTATCCATGCCATGCTTAGATTAATTCTTCATTATGGCCTTATTTAGCAACAAATGGCTAGCCGCCTGGTGATGTGAACCTTGGCTGTAGATGATTGTTATTGTTGAAGTGACACCCTGACCCCAAATACAAAAATGAGAAAAGGGGTTGTGGATGGATGGCTCCTTTGTTCCATATGACTTTCTTTTGTTACCTTTTTGTTCTATTGCCATGATTAAGTTTTCTTCAAAATGACTATAAACTTTGCATCAATTCCAGTGCATAGTTTGTACATCATTAGAAGGCAAGTTATTGGTCTATAGTTTTTAGGATGAATTACAGATTCTCTGTTAAGGAGGAGTATAATTTTTCATTGTGTTAACCAGGTTGGTGTCTGTTTGGGATGTCCGTACAAGTAGTTCTTACTCAGGGTTAAATCTTTGTGTAAAGCCATTAATACTTTAGCCAGAAGTTCGGTACTGCACCTGGGCCTGGGGGTTTTCCATTTAGGATGTTTTCTTAATTTTGTTTCAATTTCTTTGGCCGTCACTTCATCTAATTTCATATCCTATACATTTGAACTCCTTCCTGTTCCTTTTAACTTTTCTGTCCATTCAGCATCTTTACACAAGAAAAAATCTTTACCTGGATACTGCAGCCAAAGATGTAAAATTGTAAATATCCAGAGAACGTTGGTGGCACACAGCAGGTACGTTCGAAAAAGTACATTTAATATAATAGAACACAGGGAAAGTAAGCGCTTTCGCGGACAACTCCCACTTCATCAGACTAACATTAAACAGGTTTAACAAAACTCACCCTCCCATTAAACAAGAGAGAGGTTAGCGTAACTGTTGGCACAGGCAGTACCCATAGCCACGCCAACCTTCTGTATATAATATTCATCGCTGAACATAAAATTTTGTTTTCTAGGATAATCTCAAGCAGTGCACACACTAAACTAATCTTATTAGGTTGCATCTACTTTGTATGTAAAAGGTCCCTAACACGTTCAATACCCCAGTCATTCGGGATTGTTGTAAAAAGCAATTCTATGTCTAATGTAACCAGCCAGCATGGATCTGCAAGTGCTTCAAGGTGTACACCTAACTCTACAAGGAAATCCTTAGTGTCCTTTAACACAGTTGTGCATCCACTCAAGATAGGACGTAAGGTATTCTCTACAAAAATTGAGAGAGGCTGTGTAGCCCATCCCCTACTGGACACAATTGGGCACATAGGGGGATTAGCAAGTTGTTTATGAATATATAATACATACCTTTTAGTGATATTTACTGTGCTTAGCCTCTCTATATATATTTTTATACTTTTTATATGTACTGCATTTTTTGAACACAGATTATATACTTATGTATTTTATAAATATATTTGTGTGTGTGTGTGTGTGTGTGTGTGTGTGTGTGTGTGTGTGTGTGTGTGTGTGTGTGTGTATATATATATATATATATATATATATATATATATATATATGTATATAATTTTAATACATGGTTTTATGAAGGTATTATTAGAGTTTTAAATAGTTAGGATATTTGTATAGTTGTTGACTATTTAATTTTATAACATTAGCACCTCGGTGTCCTAGCACTTTGATTTGTACTCCACGTGCTTTTATGTCTTGTTTTTATTGGTTGCTATGTGATCTATGAGTCTATTTAAAATGTTTTGTTAAATCTGTTTAATGTTAGTCTGATGAAGCAGGCGTTGTCCGCGAAAGTGCTTACTTTCTCTGTGTGCTATTATATTAAATGTACTTTTGCTAACGTACCTGCTGTGTACCACCAACGTTTTTTTCTCTGGACATTCAGCATCCTTGTTATCTTCCACAGGGTTTTCACAAAAAAAAAAATCTTCAAAATGTATCTATTTCTTCTTTGTTTCAGTGGTGTTTCTATTTCTTTTGCTTTTTTGCCAAGTTATGTACAAAACTTTGTTGCGTTATCAATAAATTGTTTATTTTGTACTTTTCATTTATATTTATCTGCATATCTTCTAAGTTTTCAGCCTATGCTGATATCTTTAGTTATTTGTTTGCAATAAAATAGTGCATGATAAATCTTGGTCGGTTCTGATACTGTTCATTGCTTTTATTATGTCTATCTTTCTAAGTATTTTTGCTGATCTATTCCCTCTTCTGTGTTCTTCTAACAGTGACATTTCTTTTCCTAGTTGCTTAATAGTTTTCTCTGTTCATTGCTTCCATGGTGTGATTTTATTTCTTCCCTTCATTTCCGTTATTGCTCTGCATTTTTGTGGTAAGATGTTATTTGTTATTAGTTTAGCTACACAGTAATATATCCTATTTACTTTTGTTATGTCACATGAATTTATGTTGATATTCTTAATTACTGTATTCATCTGTTTTATCAGACTTCTAACATTTTGGGTCTTGTTTACGTTCTGTAATCTAGTCTTTCATCAATATTACTATATCTAGCCATCTCTATTAAATCAGACAACTCTTCTCTCAGATAATTTTCTTCTAAACTGAGGGCACACTCTTAGCTCTCTGTTTCCTGCAGACATTCTAGAGAATGCTTTTCTGTGACATATCTTCTTCACCTGCATCCTGCTTCATCTGTTGCTCCTTTATATGCTAACTCATTGACCCATCACTCCCCAGCATTGCCTCTGTTTTAGTTGTCATCGTTTCCTGAGCCTTTCCTTGCTGTGCAACTACAAACTGAAATTTTGTAGTGGTTTCCTACTGAAGACTCCAGAGCATCATCATGTGACAAGTGATCAGATGCTTCCCACTCCGTCTGTTTCTTCTTAATTTGGGGACTCACTGTTCCATCATGTTGTGACGTTACCTGAGCTATATTTCTACACTAAATCTTTCACTTCACATATAATCCATAATTTAGTTTCTGTTTCTTTAACTTCTTCATTACTAATCTTCTTTTCTTATTTCCCCTTCTTTTTCTTATTTTTTGTATTGGGAAATTATCCATATTCTGGCTCCTTTGTCTCTATTTTTCTTAAAATATCATTGGTGATGCTTTTTAGTATTGATTCATTTTGCTTTCTCCTTTCCATAAATATTCCATCATATCAAATCTATTTTTCTTCCTCATGTACATATTTCTTCATCAGATGTCTCCCACCAGACCTGTTTTCCTTAGTTTGGGGACTCATTGTTCCATCATGCTGTGACATAATCTGCGTTAGACTTTCTACACTAAATCCTTCACTTCACAGGTATTCCATAAGTTCATTTTCTATTTGTTTAACTTTTACTTTACTAATCTTCTGGTCTACACTCCCTCTTTGCGATCTTATTTTTTGTATTGTGAAATGTCCATATCTGGGTGCTTTTGCCTGTATTTCTCTTCAAATATCTTTGGAGCTGCTTTTTTCCTATTAATTAGTTTGGCTTTCTCCTTTGCACCAGATCAGATCTCCTTTTCTTTCCCATGTCCATATTTCTTTTCTTATACCTCTCAAAATCTCTGAGTTTTCTTCTTTATATTTTCACATTTCCTCTGATGCTTCTTTTTCCAGGTGCCCAACGTTTGTCTGTTTTTGTAATATTTTTCTTGGATCTGTTGAACTGATGAATGTATATCTGCATTTGAAGCTTTTGATAGCTTTTCTTGTCCAAGTATTTTTCCTTCCTCTAATTTCTCTCCTAATCTTTTTGAATGTCTTCTATCTGAAAATTCTCAGCTGCTTGCACAGTAGTAAGCATACATAATTTCTTCTTTATACTCAATAGTCCACTCTATGACCTTCATGGCTCTTTTTTTGGCCTATCAGTTTTTGTAATTTTGTGGGCTACTACTTCCTTCTACAACATTGGCCTAGCCCCCTTGTAAGAATGTTTCCGTGTTTTGATGATTCTACACTGCCATTTATCTAGATCCGGTGCACACACCAGGATTTGGACACTTTTTATCCTGGGACTTGTGCATCCAGCTATATGAGTTTATGAATTAGCTCTGTTTTTTTCAAATTTTTTTTTAATGTCACTTCAAAGCCACAGAAAGACTTCTCCTCTAAGTCTTCTGTATACACATGGGAAGACAGTGCCACGATTACCTGAGAGAGTGCTGATAAAGAATGATAAGGCAGCAGTAAGGTCATTTAGGAGGTAAATACGAAATCAATCTGTAAAACTGAGGTGTTGACTGAGTGTTGGAAAATGATACTCATGGAATGACCAACCAAGATCAAACTAAGGGGAGGTTTAAAAGACTTGAAGGACAAATAAGAGAGAACTGGGCAATGGTCACTTTTAGAATTAGGCAGAATGGTAATATTTGTGCACTAATGGACTATGTTTAATATTAAGGGATAGAATGCAGCATGGTTAGCAGTACACAAATTAGACATCCTTGGATGTTTCACTAGTTGCTCTGGATAGAAATGTATGAGCATTTTATTGAGCTGCTTTAACTCAGAGCCAAATGAATCAATGTTAAAGTCACCAACCATGATAATGTTTTTATTGCATCCTTTAAGAAATAGTTTTAATGGGACCTTCTTGGTGCTGGCTGTTGAACATTGGGGTGGTATATGGATGGCAGTGATTAAGAAGACCATAGTTACCTAAGGTGTGGTTGACAATGATCCTATTAGGAGATTAGTCATTAGTTTGATTAGAGGTAGTTAAGGAGATCAACGCAAGAGTTATAAATAAGAAGTAGCATTACTCTCCCTCCGGCTATAATTGGGCAATGGACACAGATTTTGATACAGTTATTTTGGATTCAAAAATACAATACGATATTACCAAATGATTTTATAAAAAAAAAAAAACATCCTAAAAATGAAAGTAAAATTACAAAAGCAATAAAATGTTTGCTGCAGAGGTCACTGCTGAAACCTATATCACATCCCAGTGTCCATGACACACTTTCCCTGTGACCCATCAAGTTACATATAGATAAGGTGACAGCTGAATGAAAACAACTAGTTGTAAAAACAGAATTAAAGTTTTTTTTTTTTTTTGGAAGTAGAATGCCCCCTGTAGCCCCATGAGGGAGGAATGCCACCACTATCTCCCTTCCAAAAAGTACTGCATTTAAATATTTAGCATGTCTGATGGCTTAGCACTTGAAGTCTTAAGAGTGACAGAAAAAAATTTGATTTCCGTATCCTGGCCCCTTTGCCTCTATTTTTCTTCAAATATCACTGGTGACACTTTTTAGTATTGATTAATTGTGCTTTCTCCTTTCCATAAATATTGCATCATATCAAATCTATTTTTCTTCCTCGTGTACATATTTCTTATCAGATGTCTCCCACCAGGCCTGTTTTCCTTAGTTGGGGACTCATTGTTCCATTATGTTGTGACATAATCTGTGTTAGACTTTCTACACTAAATCTTTCACTTCACAGGTATTCCATAACTTCACATGACATACAAAACACACACACACACACACACACACACACACACACACACACACACACACACACACACACACACACACACACACACACACACTCAAACGCACACACAAACTCATGCTCTCACACTGATATAATATAGAGACATCAAGTATGGACTTATAGTTAGTAACATGGATGAGTTATATTATCAGTTGCTGAACTATGGTTAACACTTACGGAGCTGTGTATCTTCCACCCCAGTCTCTACATATACTATCTCAGAAGTCACTGAAACTTAGAGAGAGAAAAAAAAGAAAAGTTGCAAAACAAAACAAAGTTCAGTTTCACCCTTCAGTCTGAATCCTATAAAACCAAAGCACAGCATGTGTTATAAACCAGTTCTCTTGTACTAAATACAATGTTTGTCCAGCAAAATCTTTTAATGTAACACTGCATTATTAACTGTAGTGTTACATTCAAGTATAGGATATTATTAACATATTGCCCTGGACATTAAAAGAAACCATTAGATTTCAAATACTTAGGGACAAAACCTGGTTTCAATACCAGAAAACAAAAGACAATAAACTCTGTTAGCATACCAGCAGCTCCGCAATCAAACAAAAAAAAACAACTCAAACTAGACAAAAAAAATATTATACATCTATGCAAAACAAATATGAAAAAAATCCCAAAAAGTTCTGGCAGGCAGTTAACTTGCTCCTCACCAAAGTAAAGCCACAACCCAAGAACCAACAATCAATAACCAAAGTGTGACTGTTGCCTCACAAATCAACACCTACTTTATAAACACCATCCTCTCCTTAGTTACATCTAGCTTTTGAACTGTTGGTAATGGATGAGCCCATGTGATGTAGACTTTATCATTTTCTGTGATGCTTTGTGGCTCATGTTTCCAGTGTTTTTCTGCCACTTCAGTACTATAATGTTTGCACAATCCCCAGTGTAACAGACTTGCCACCTTTCAGTATATAGTTCTTCTGTCATTAGTATGTCACAACCAGCAACAAAATGTGCGACTGTTGTCAATTCTGTTTTCCAAAAACTACATTTGTTTTTCCCACATGTTCAATGGCTTTTGCAAACCAACCTGTACATAGTCCACTATCTTGGTCTGCCAATATTTAACATTTCATCTGTTGGTTTGAATTTGCCTCTCCTTAACCATTTCTGCATTCGATCCTGATCAACATGAGGTTCTTACAGAAATTTTCTATACTTGCAACTATATTTGTGCATTTTCCAAATTTCTTGCCGTCTCATCTGATCCTTTACCTTACATGCTTTCTTTTGTTTTTTTTTTTTGTTTTGTTTTTTTTTTGGCACATTCAGTTGCTGCCAGATTTTTATCTACTTCTGGTTTGATTTCTATTCCCACTTGATGCCAATATGCTTCTGCTAGACTAAACAGGGAAGTCATCTTAGATTTATTCTCCTCATGTTTCAAAACTTTCACTATAATTGGGACTCGTGAGGTCAGCAGATATGTATGCAGTCCAACAATTGCAGCTCTATATATGTAATCAATTTCAACAAGGCCCATACCTCCTTTGGAATGGGGAATATATAATCTTGTTCTGCACCGATTTTTATAAATCATTTGATGAGCATGAAGCATTCTGCTTGTTTTCTTATCTAATCCATCCATCAGGGGTGGGAGGTTGGTGCAATGGTTAAAGTGTTTACCTTACAGACACAAGGTGCAGGGTTTGATTCTTACACTGAGTAATTGGCTAGGCTTAAAATGGCCCACAAGGGCTGTTAGCCTAGTACTATTCTATGATTCATCACCTTTGAGGCCAGTCAGTTACTCCAAAACTGTAAGTTAGGAAAGGAAGAGCAAATTGGTTTATAGCTTTAGGAAAGGAAGAGCAAATTGGTTTATAGCTTTAGGAAAGGAAGAGCAAATTGGTTTATAGCTTGAATTTTGTTCCTAGATGTCAATGCTGTTTTCAAAATTAATTTGTTTTATTTGCATTTATTCATGTTTTATTGTTAATCCTTCATCAGTTCCCAAATATTTATATACTCCCTCTTGCTCAAGTTCTTTTATATCACATCCATGTCCCAAACTGATGTTTTCTTGGTACTGCAATTTTCCTGCTGTAAAGTTTGCTTTTGCAGATTTATCAAGACCAAATTACATTCCTATACCATCTGAAAAAGTTTTGACTACTTGCAGTTGTGTTTTCAGTTCCTCATTTGATGAGCTATACAATTTTAAATCATCGACAAAGAGAAGATGAGAAGTCTTTACACTTTGTTGTTTTCTAGGAGACAAATTATAGCCATGACATAATTTGTTAAGCAGACAGATTAATGGGTTAAGGGCAAGGCAAAAGAGTAACAGTGACAGAGAGTTACTCTGGAATATCCACCTTTGGATTTTTATCTTTGGAATAATAATTCGTCCTTTATCATGGTTTAACTGTAAAGTGATTTGCCATTGTTTCATGGTCGCTGTGATGCAGTTTATCAGTGTAGGGTGTATCTTATACATTTTTAAGAATTTTTTTGTGCGTGAATGTGGGATACCGTCAAATGCTTCCCATTCCACTGATTTCTCCTTAATTTGGATGTCCATTGCTCTATCCTGCTGTGGTGCTTTCTGAGTTAGATTTTCTGGGTCTACTTCAGATGACTGAAGTTTTAAAACTTCGAATTTTATATAGCCCAGACCATATGATCTAAAAACTTTGAACACCTGAAAGAAAAAGAAAAAAACAAAAATTTTTTCCTGGACATTTTTGCAGGGAGGCAAGCCCCCCTGCACCCCCCCCCACAACCCCTCATATTTAAATATACCAACTCCGAGATTGCACTACAGAGAGGAAAAGGGAACATTTCCCATTCCGCGCTGTATGGATATCTCTGTTCAGAACGTTCAAAGTTTTAAAACTTCGATCATATGGTCTCAGACATATGAAATTCAAAGTTTTTAAAACTTCGATCATCTGAAGGGGACCCGATTTTCTACACTGAATCCTTCACTTTGCAGGCACTCCATAACCTTGGTTTCTATTTCTTTAACTTCCCCATTACTAATCTCCTTTTCTACTTTCCCTCTGTCTTCTCATTTTTTGTATTGTAAAGTTTTCCATGTCCAGACTCCTTTGCCTGCATTCATCTTCAAATATCTTTGGTGCTGCTCTTTTTGTATTGATTAGTTTTACTTTCTCCTTTGCATAAATATTACACCATATTAAATCTCTTTTTCTTTCCCATGTCCATATTTCTTCTTCAGATATCTCCTGATCTTCCTGTTTCTTCTTACTTTGGGGACTCGTTCCATCATGCTGTGTTGTAACCTGTGTTAGACCTTCTACACCAAATCCTTCACTTTGCAGGCACTCCATAACTTCAACTTCTATTTTTTTAACTTATACTTTACTAATCTTATTTTTTACATTCCCCCTTTGTGATATTATCTTTTTTAAATTTGAAATTTTCCATATATGGATGTCTTTGTCTGTATTTCTCTTCAAATATTTTTGGTACTGCCTTTTGGTATTGATTAGTTTGGCTTTCAACTTTGCATAAATATTGCACCACATGAAATCTCCTTTTCTTTTCCATGTCCATAGTTTTTTTTTATATTTTTCAAAAATCTCCATGTTTTGTTGTTGACATTTTCACACTTCCTCAGATGCTTCTTTTTTCCAAAAAGATCAAAATTTGTTTGTCTATATAATGTTTTTCACAAATCTTTTGTAGTAATGAACACAGATTTTTAATTGAAGTTTCTAACAGTTTTTCTTGTGGAAGTATTTTTCTTTCCTTTAATTTATCTCTTAATCTTTTTGTATATCTTGTGTCTAGAAATTCTGGACATTTTGCATAATAGTCTTTATGGCTCTTCTTCGGCCTCTCAGTTTTTGTGATGTTTGTGGACTTCCTTCCACAACTTTGGGCATCCTCTCCCTGGGCCTGGACTGACGCCATTGTAGGAATATTTCTGTATTTTGAGGATTCTACATTGCCATTTTTTCTAGTCTTGGCACCAGTGTGCCTACCAGGATTGGGCAGTTTTTTATCCTTGGTCTTGTGTACCCAGCTATCTTTTTTTAATTTCTGACCTACTTCTGTCCATGATATATGCTATATAAAATACAATTTACATGCCAGTGTTGTCTTGGTGAGATTTTGTGAAAAACAGGGTCCAGCTCATGAAGGTACTCACCAAGACTTGATGACGAATTCAAGTTCAGCAATACTACTCTCCTTTGCTTGCTGACTTAT
Organism: Protopterus annectens; assembly: GCF_019279795.1. Classification (NCBI taxonomy): domain Eukaryota; kingdom Metazoa; phylum Chordata; order Ceratodontiformes; family Protopteridae; genus Protopterus; species Protopterus annectens. The sequence continues at coordinate 189,676,760 of NC_056730.1, forward strand.
CATCTCCCCATTGGGACCTGCTTCACAATAAAAAAGAGCTGGTTTCCTGATAGGATGAATTTGCACAGAAATGCCTCCTGCTAAAATAAAATAGCTAAATTTGCCACCAATCTACCTCATGGGGCCCACCATTGCCAAAGCTTAAAGCAATTAAACTGGCTTAAAGTGCACAACTACCTAAAATATTCACAACTAACTACAACACACAAACTCATTCATCATCCAGGAAAAAATGTCCTGCACTACAAAACTTATTACTGTCCTACTGTCCAGCAAGGGACTTCTGTTCTAGTAACAAATTCTTATTATTTACAAATAAGTCAAATGTTGTAGGAAACTCGTTCTACTCCCAGTGTGTTGCTAAACTCTGGAATAGTATCTCCACACAAATAAAACTCTCCGACATACTTAATAGTTTTAATCTACTACTTAAACATCTTAATTAGTCCTGATCCTGCACCTGCTCATCACAAGCTTAAGATTTTGCGTTCACTGTGAAATATTCTCAAAATGCATGCTCTCAACCTCTCATTGAAATGACTAAACAATTTTTATACATAACTGTTGCCTGTACAATCCACTAAGTTGCATGTACGCTTTCTCTTTAGTAACTTCCACCTCTGTAAACTCTTAGAATATACTACTTCTGTTACTGTTTGTGCATAAATGTAAACAGAAATGTAACTACTCTGTGTTTAACTGGAACCTAGTATATAATGGAAGGTAAGCAAACAAAGCTTTTCTCCCCAGGCCTCAGCTGAAAATGGGTATTACCCAGCTAGACTTTCTCAGTAAACAAACACAAAATAAATAAATAAACAAATGCATTTGTTGAGTAATATTTGCTGTATTTTACATTGCCAGCTTTTCTTTTAACTGCAAAAAATGAATATTGCAACAAAATGAATAATTATTTCCATGAATGGCTATGAACACCTCTCTACCTCTTCCTGTATGAAATATAGTTAAAGCCTAAAATAATGGTGGGACAAAGGGTCAGTAGTAGGGACAGATTTTAAATATTGCTCTTAACAAATTGAAAAGTTGCAAGCATGACAGTATTTGTGTCAGCATGCATTTTCCGAAGGAACTGAAGTCTGAAACTGAATGCATGTCATTATTTAGGGATTTCAATCCTCAATGATTTGCCAGAAAATCACAAATGTTATGAGGAGAACAGGCCAAAAAATATGAGGCAAAAATCTGTGCAGGTGAGAGGTATGCGTGACTTTGAAATTTGCAAAAATAATCTTATTTGGGGTAACCTCTTGCTTCACTGGATCCCCACAATAGCATTGCATGGTACACTACTGAACCCACTACACATTCAAGCATGCCCACACCTAATTCACACGTATTTGCATGCGGGCATTCATCACACTCACATACTCGTATTCTCATGCTTGCACTCGCGCAGACAGCCGGACACGCACGCACAACACACACGCACACACATTTGTTTTTCTAATGTCCACTTTAGCTTTTCTTTGGCACAGCTTTGTTTATTTAAAAAAAAACGAGCAAGGACCTGGAGGCACAGTTCATGACTTCATTTAAAGTGCGTGCCCTCGCCCTATGGTCCCGGCTCCGCTGGTCCACCTTTCTTCACATTCGCATTATTTGAGCTGTAACCCTGAGCAGCAGCCTCGTGCAAAGCATGGCACGCCTCCAGTCCGTAGCAACACAAAGTAAGAATAATAATAATCGAATCGACGGCTTGTAACTGGTGCCTAGAATATCGTGGTTCCCAAGAGATGGTCACCTTCTGACAAGTTCACTGGTAAAATGTCATGACATCTGCAAACCTTAATATGACTGTTGCACCTGCTGTCTGTCCTGCGTTAACTATTTTGCATTTTAATGATGTTTATGAAATCGAATCAAGGCCCCAAGAACCAGTCGGAGGAGCTGCTAGGTAGGCTTGTTTCCCTCTTTTTTTGGCCAGCATGTGGTCACTTGTACCTAGAATTTGGGATTGAATTTGCATGGGACAGCAAATTGGCAAAAAGTGGAACTTGTTACCCCAAATGGTAATATGTTGATTTATTGATTAGTGGACTGAGATAACGTTTCTTACATCCTAATACCAGACTGGCTTTTCTTTGGCAGTTATGATAGAGCAGCCGCACATGCGTTGTTATCCAGTTTTACTGTGCTTTAATGGGAAGTAAAGTGGTTCCATAATGTGTGTATCATTTACAGTTTAGCAGATTTTCGAGGTGTATGTACCCACGCGAATTTTGCAATTCACATTTTTTCACTTGATTGTTCGTATTAAGGACGCGTTTAAATTCCCATAACTTTGGAAATATTTTGAATGCCACACTCGCTTACCATTACTTGATCTAAATATGAGGAATCCCATATCATGAAAACACAGTTGTAGTGCATTTGTCACTTGAAGGTTTGCTCAACAAAATATGGGAGAAAAAACTGTTAACATGACCTGCGCAATAGCAAATGGTTGTGCCGCATTTTTCATAACAAAACAAAACATATTACGTCCCCCACACCCGGCATGGCCAAGACCTCTATAAGAGACTTGGCATACTGCTCAGTTATTTTATGGTTATTAATCAGTCCTATCCCACTTTTCCTTGGGCACTCCACGTTGAGGTTGGGGGATTGGGTATGGTGAACATGAAAAATTACAAACATCCTGCAATTTTAGGACACAATGTATTGTTCAACTTTCCTGTAACTGTTGCAAAAAGCTATGATTCCGTAACTGAACCACATTAATATCATATGAAACAATAAAAAAATTACATTTTACAAAACAAAGCTTTAATTGTGTGATAAAAAGTGAAACCCAGTCCTTTGCATTGGTTGTGGGTATCATGTGGGCAGCTGAAAAGGTGTCATCGTTAAAATTACCCTGACTTTACATCATCTGTTTGCCCAGCCCATCACACATCCTTTGATTTTATTTATTTATTTTAATTTGATATTTGTTAACTGGGATAAGTCCTACTGGGCAGAGGCCCTTTTTCAGCGGAGGACTGGAGAGAAAAGCTCCAAACTAAGAAGTAAATAAGAGAACGTAAAAACAAAGGAAGTTGATTTTAAACATGATCGTCTTCTTCTTTTGGCTTTTCCCTGTTAGGTGTCGCCACAGCGGATCACCTGTCCGCTCATGATTGGCAGCAGAGTTTTCCGGTGTCGAGTTGCCAGCCCGATGCCCAACCTTCCACAGAAGGCACACACACACACACACACATTTTAAACATGTGATAGTTGGGTAAAATACAAATAATAGCAAGACATAAACAACGTACCCAAAAGCAGAAACCATAAAAACAATTAATGACAATATTGTACTTGAAGGCCTCGCCTTGCATTTCGCGCAGACGTGGGCATGTCGAGAATGATTGACGATCAGATTTGCATATGTATTGAGCCATGATTGACATGGCATTCAAACAATGCAAATGAATGGACTTTTTTTTGCTAAAAATAAAAGCACACACTCGAAGAATTTTACTTGCTTGTTACATTTTGAAGTGTTTCAGATACAAAAATAATAGCTTTTTTGCTAAAATAAAAGCCCACTCTTTTTAGAATTTTAGTTGGTTGGTAAGCGATTCAAAAACAAAAATAATAGCTTTAGTCGACTAATAAAGGAAACTTAGAAAAAAAAAAGGACACTTGACATTTTCATATCCCCCTCCCCGACAAGGACACACCTGCCCAAATAAGGGACTGCCCAGCCGAAAGCAAAACTGGTGGTAACCCTAGGTCAGGACAAGAATAAGAAGTGAGCTTATATACTTTATTTTGAACAAAAAATGTATCTCCCGATTAAATCATTAGCTAAAAAGTGGCCATGTAGTTTACCGTTTAATTTAAAAGAAAATATACTTTGCAGACAGCCAGATGCAGGAACAAAACGAAGTTTCTGAAAGATGTCTTTTATTTAATAAATAAGCATTTTTTTATTTATATTAAAATAAAAAACAAACAATTGTTCTCGAAGACAACACAAGACACGTACTAAAAGCCGGACAGTGTATTAGGATTCTTCAAGGGAATACATATTCATTATTGCCCGATTATGAAACAGCACGGGGGCTTGTTTTGGGTGGGGCTTGCCACTGCGCATCTGGTGAGGCCCTCAAGTACAATATCACCCAATTAATTTTACCATACAAATATACTGCTAGAATTAGAAGAGATGGTAAAGGAGTAAGGTAGAATGTGACTGGATGTAGTAGTATGGTGCAGGGAGATAACCTTGAGGATGCAGGAAAGAGTAGATGGGTAAGGTGTGAAGGAGGACTGTAGGACAGTGTACAAAGTGTCAGAGGGAAGAAAGAAAGATGTTGCTGGAAGATTAGGCAGGATTAAGGCAGGAGTAGAGCCATGTGTTCAGGAGTCTTTCTTTCAATATTGTTGTGTCTTTCGGCTTTTCCCGGTTAGGGGCCGCCACAGCGGAACTCCGGTCCGCTAATGCTTTTTTAAAATTGAGATTGGTATAGCTCTGATGGTTAAAGGAATTTTGTTCCAGGCCTAGGCTACTGTACGGCTGTATAGGCCATGGCCTATTGTTCTTTTAGGCCTGTAGAGTTGCATCAGAAGCTGATCAGAGCTCCGGAGAGAGCGACTGGGAGTGTAGTAAGTGATGAGGGATGAGATGGCTGGGCAGGAAGTAGGTTTGTTAATAATGGAGGGAGGAGTAGTTGGGAGAAGAGGAGCTGGTGAGGCAGCTCAAGCCAGTTTAAGCATTTTAGAGAGAAGTAGTGGCATGTGTGGTAGGGTTGATTTCAGCAAATCTTGTGATTTTGTTGTAGCAGAGCTACAATTTTGTTGTAAGGGTGGGTTGTAAATTGTTTAAGATAGGGGAGGCATAGAGTAGATTGGGAAGAAGATAAGCATTAGCAAGGGACAGTCTAGAGTTATCGGTAAGGAATGTATTTGGTGTATGGAGCATACCAATTTTTTATACAGTTTTGAATATGTAGAGCATATTTAAGTTGATCGTCAATAATTATGTTAAAGAGTTTGATATGAGTCGCTACTTCTATTAAGGTGGTGTCAAGAGATGTAATAGTGAGAAATAATTTCAGGTGGGAGTGAGATTTTGGGAGCAATAAAAGAAGTTTTGTTTTTTAGGGTTAAGCATGAGTTGATTGCCGATTAGCCACCTTTCAATGGAATTAAAGGATTTTTGAGTAATAGTTTGAAGGTGTAAAGAGTTGCTGGATGAAAAGATGATAGTGGAGTCATCAGCATATTGTACAAATGAGGATTGGGAGCAGGATGAGTGAAGGTAATTGGTGAAGATGTTAAATAATACTGGTCCAAAAATGGAGTTTTGTTGTACTGCAGGATTAACAGGGAGGAAGTGTGAGAAGGAAGAGAGACATTTAATGGACTGTTGTAAATTAGTAAGGTACCTAGAAAATCAATTGAAAATGGAGTTAGAGAAACCAGGAGCAGACATTTAGTGGGAAGCTTGGGGTTTGAGACTTTGCTGAAGGTTTTGGCAAGGTCCAGAAATAGGCATGATACCAGGTTATTATTTTCTCTGGCTTTAATGATAGTATGGGTAAATGAGACTAGAGCAGTAGTTGTGCTGTTGTTAGGATGAAAATCATGTTGGTTTGAAGAGAAATTTTCTTTTAGGAAATGTTCAAGAAGCATTTTTGAGAGGGGAGACAGAATTTCTATAGGCCTATCATTTGTGAATTCAGTGGAGTGTCGAACTTTTGTGTAGTAGAATAGTAGAAACTGTTTCCAGATAGAAGGGACTATGCATTCTTGAATAGATCTGTTGATTAGGATGTTGATTGGTTAGGCTACTGTGTTAGCTCCAAGTTTAAGGAAGACTGCTGGTAGATTGTCAGCTGAGGGAGAGCAGGGTTTTAGTTTCATCAGTAAAGATTTACTATAGGTGGTGGGGACAGGTTTGAGGGAAAAAATAGCTATGTTTTCAGGGGGTGAGACGGAAAGTCTAGGGTTGAAATGTTGGCTATTTTGGGTTAGATTGTTTATGGAGTAAGAGTTGAAGTTAGTCGCAGTTTCAAAGGGAGAATTATTTGGTGTTCTAGAATTTTTTGCGATTATATGATGGTCTAGCTGAGGTTTTAGATAGAAGTTTTTTTTGTCATCATTGACTTGTTTTTGGTGAGGTTTTGAAGTTTGTAGATTTGTAGGAGATCAGGCACTTGAATTTTAACCAAATTTTCCATAAAATATCCCTTTTTTGTTTTAGGGCGTAGGTAGAATGAGTAAGCCAAGGTGCATGGTGATATTTCACTCTTATTTTCCTTGGGGGAGCTAGGAAATAGAGAACATACAGGAAAATGTGGTTAAATTTCAGAACAACATTGTCAAGTGGTAAGTTAAGGAGGAAGGACCAATTTATGGAGGACAGTATGGTGTTAAACACATCAGAGTTAAAGTTGTTTAGACTGCGGCACTCTTTGTATTTGTGTTGCCTAATATGATGAAGCAATAGCCTTTGAACACAAGTTGGGAGGCGGTCACTGATCAAACCTGGGAGTACTTCAGGGTTGTGATAAAATTTTTGGTTGGATACTAGAATACAATCAAGGATTGAGCTAGTACTAGTGGATTTGGTGTAGCAGGTAAAGGTGGAAATTAGTTGAGTGAAGTCATGAAGAGTAATACTTGAGGTAGGGGAGTCAGTGGTCAAGGTATGTCAGTTGATATTGGCATCACCTAGAATTATTGTTTCATTTAAAATATGGTAGGAGAACCAGGAGAGAACATTTTCTAGGATAGGGATATTATTCCCTGGAGGGATATACATACCAGCAATGCAAAGCTTTCTGTGGTTGTTTAGTTTGCAGTTGGCTAGTATGAGTTCAGCAGGGTGAACGTTACAGTTGTGAAATGTTAAGATGGTTTAAGTATAATATTGCTACACCATCAGCTTCTTTATGCAACCTATCAGAGTGGGAGATATTATAGCCAGGAGGAAGAATTTCAGTATCTGTGATGTGAGGGTTCAGGCAAGTTTTAATGAGAATTACTATGTCCAGTTAGTAATGAGCAATCTATGAGTGAACCTCACTGACTTTGCTGAGAAGAGTACAAATATTCTTAAAGATAGTAGTTAAGCTGTTACTGGATAATTTAGAATATGTGATAGTTGGGGGTGTGAGGATGGTGTCTAGTATGGGACAGGTGTTGGGGCCAGAGTTAAGTTAAATATCTCCACATAAGAATATATTCTTGGAGGTGCTTTGCAATGCATGAATCTTGAAGTTTTAGTAAGGTATCTATTTTATTAAGGTGTTTGGAAAGGGGGTGGTGAGACAGTGACTAATAACTTGACCTAGGCAATGTGTATGCTAAAGTATATTTACAGAATGAAGAGGTTTACAGCACATCACAGTTTGGGTCAGAAAACGTAACCAATCATAGGTTTTGTGAGGATAGGGGTTGGGGTCAAGTAGTTTATATTTGTACATGAGAAGGTGTAATATTTTAAATAGATGAGGTGTTATTGTGACCCTGTAGGGCAGAGGGAGACTAAGAGCAGGTGATACATTAATGGGGGAGATATTTGTTTTATAGCAGGTAAGGAACTATAGTAGAAAAAGAAAAGGAGGAAAGACATAAATGGAAATCATGTCTGAGAGGGAGGGAAAAAAGTCTGAAGGATGACAGAGAAGGACAGAGTAACCTAAACTGGTGGGTATTAGAATCGGCTAGTCAAAATTAAGTAGGTTGTCAGAATGACAAAGAGAGGTGGTGATGAAGAAGCTGATGGAAGTAAATACAAAGAAGGAAGAGAATGGAAAAGGTTGTGCAGCATGTGTGTGTGTGTGTGTGTGTGTGTGTGTGTGTGTGTGTGTGTGTGTGTGTGTGTGTGTGTAATATGGTATAGCAGAGAAGGAGTTGACAAGCAAGGGGGGAGGTGTGCTGAAAAGGAAAGATTGAGTGTGTCAGTTGGTTAGTGGGTGGAACTGAGTAATAGGGGACATATCTGTGAGAGTATAAATGTAGAGTATGTGGGAAATGGGGGTAGGGTAGGGGAGCAAAGTGAAGCCCGAGAGTAGTGAAGACTGAACTGAACACTGCCAAAGACTACGGCTAGAAATTGGTAGAAAAAGAAGGAAAAAAAGACAATCAGAGCGTCATGGAGTTCTGTAGACTAATGGTAAGAAAGTGGAATGGAAATAAATGTGTTGGGGATGCTGAACAGATGGGTTAGAAAGGGAAGAAGGAGGGGAGGAATTGGAGTAGAGTTTTATTGAGATAGGAGAAGTTAAAGTGTGAGCAGACTCAAGGGTCACTCATCATGTAGTGGATGCAGGATATTTTATTAAGGTGTTTACAAAGGGGGTGGTGACTAATAACTTGACCTAGGCAATGTGCACACTAAAGTATATTTACAGAATCAAGAGGTTTACAGCATATCACAGTTTAGGTCAGAAAACTTAACCAGACATAGTTTAACTCTTTTAAATGAAGGGGTGCTGGAAGGGTTGTAGCTGGGTGCAGCAGTCTATCAAGCAGGAGAGGGAGTTATTTTATGTGACTTGGTCTGCCAGTGATGAAAGAGATGCCTATAATTTGAGAAAAATGAAGAAAATGTATAAATGGTACATTAGAGTTACATGTGAATGCAGCAAGTATATAGACAGAAAAAAATCACTAAAGAATACAGTCAATCAGTAATGCTAAACACTAAAGTTTCATACTTCTTATTGATCAGGAAATGCATATTGTTTCAAAGCCTGCTGTTTTATTAACTTGTTAACTGAATTAGAGCAATATGTAAAAATTGTCCCTGATTATGGATCCACAGTTATTTAATTCTTGAGGAAAGTGTTTTTGTTTTCCTGTTTTTAATGGAGAACATTCAAATACAGATATTTTATATATAGATATATACATATATATGTATGTGTGTGTGTGTGTGTGTGTGTGTGTGTGTTTATATATATATATATATATATATATATATATATATACATATATATATATATATATATATATATATATTTGTATATATATATATATATATATATATATATATTCCCTTCAAACCTCGAAGGTTCAAAACTTCGAACTGCAAACTGTCGACACCATAAAATTAACATTTTGAAACTTCAAACTTTTCAATGGAGATCATCATACAGAGTGGAGCAGTGCAATCTCTGCGATGCTATATTTATTTTAGCAGGGGGTGTGGGGGGTGTAGGAGGCTTCCCCCTGTAAAAAGGTAAAAAAAAATTGTTTTTATTTTTTTTTATTCAATTTCAAAGTTTAAAACTTCAGTCTCATGGTCTCGAAAATTTGCAGTTCAAAGTTTTGAAACTTCCAGCTTGTGAAGTAGATCCCTATATATACACACACACACACACATATATATATATATATATATATATATATATATATATATATATATATATAAATATATACATAGATACATACAAACCTGCATATATATATATATATATATATATATATATATGTGTGTGTGTGTGTGTGTGTATATATATATATATATATATATATATATATATATATATATAGATATATACATGGATTCACTTTAGAAGCTCGAAATACTGAAATATCGAAATTCAGTATTTCGAGCCCATAAAGTGGAATCCTGAAAACAATGAAACCTCAGAAGCGTGAAATTTAAAACCTTGCACACTGGAGATTTTGAATTAGCGCTTCTGGTGTTTCGCTGTGGTTTTGGATTCAGGTAAGTGTTTATTTGTTAAGGGTTTTGGGTATGGACTGTGGTGTGTGTTAGTGTGTTTTATTTCTGTGATGTGTGTGTGCGAGGAGAATGTAGCTTGTGTGGTGGTGTTTTGTGTGTGTTTGTATGTAGTGCGACCTCAGAGTTAGAATATTTAAGTAGGGGGGTGTGAGGGCGCAGCCCCCCACATGGGGGGGTGCAGGGAGGCTTGCCCCTCTGCTTTTATATAGTAGAGAGCTTATGTTAGTGTGTGTGGAGGAAGGTGTGTGTGTGTGTGTGTGTGTGTGTGTGTGTGTGTGTGTGTGGAGCAGTGGCGGCCGGTGACTTCAAATCAAAGGGGGGCTGCAGGAGACAGCTGAATGGGTGTGGCCAACGGGAGGGGATGTGGCCAACTAAAAGGGGTGGGGCTATGGTACAGTGGGATCAATGCTGGGCATGCTTACCAAATTACATGAAATAAATGCTCAGTCACTATGGTGCATGCTGAATACTCTACACAGCACACATTGTTACATGTATATACAGGTTGGTTTGAAGACTTACCTCTGTGGTATGCTGCAAATAGTACTGTGTTTCTGCACCTGATGAGAAGATGTGGTTTGGTCTGGAACACATCAGGTCATACTGGATCCCCCCCTTTTTCAGGGAGGCTGAAAAGGGACAGTTTAAAGTTAGTAGAATTCTCTTTCGGCTGTTCCCGTTAGGTGTCACCACAGCAGATCATCTGTTTCCATTTCTTCCTGTCCTCTGCATCTTGCTCTGTCACACCAACCACCTGCATGTCCTCTCACCACATCCATAAACCTTATCTTAGGCCTTCCTCTTTTCCTGTTACCTGGTAGCTTCATCCTTAGCATCTTTTTCCCAATATACTCAGCATCCCTCCTCAGCACATGACCAAACCAACGAAATCTTGCCTCTCTGGCTTTGTTTCCAAACCTTCCAACCTGGGCTGACCCTCTAATATACTTATTCTTAATCCTGTCTACCCTCATCACACCCAGTGCAAATCCTAACATATTTAACTCTGCCACATCCAGCTCAAACTCCTGCCTTTTTGTCAATGCCACTGTCTCCAACCCATATAACATAGCTGGTCTCACTCCTCTCTTGTAGACCTTCCCTTTCACTCTTACAGGTACTCATCTGTCACAAATCACTCCTGACACACTTCTCCACCCACTCCATTATGCCTGTACTCTCTTCTTCGCCTCTTTTCCACACTCACCGTTACTCTGCACTATTGATCCCAAGTATTTAAACTCATCCATCTTCGCCACCTCTACTCCTTGCATCCTCACCATTCCTCTATCCTCCCTCTCATTCACATACATATATTCTGTCTTAGTCCTGCTAACCTTCATTCCTCTTCTCTCTAGAGCATATCTCCATCTTTCCAGGGTCTCCTCCACCTGTTCCCTACTCTCATTACAAATCACAATGTCATCTGCAAACATCATGGTCCACGCAGACTCCTGTCTGATATCGTCTGTCAACCTGTCCATCACCATTTCAAATAAGAAAGGACTTAGAGCTGATCCTTGATGTAATCTCACCTCCACCTTAAACGCAACCATCACTCCAACCGCAGACCTCTCCGCTGTTACACTACTCTCGTACATATCCTGTACCACTTTTACATACTTTTCTGACACTCCCGACTTCCTCATACAATACCACCTCCTCTATAGGCACCCTGTCATATGCTTTCTCTAAGTCTACAAAAACACAATGCCACTCCTTCTGACATTCTCTGTACTTCTCCATCAACACTCTCAGAGCAAGCATCGCATCTGTAGTGCTCTTTCCCAGCATGAAACCATACTGCTGTTCACTACTCCACTACTCTTTCCCATAACTTCATGCTGTGACTGATCAATTTAATCCCTCTGTAGTTACTACAGCTCTGCACATCACCCTTATTCTTAAAAATCAGTACCAAAACACTTTTCTCCATTCCTCAGGCATCCTCTCACTTTCTAAGATTTCATTAAACAATCTGGTTAAAAACTCCACTGCAATTTCACCTAAACACCTCCATGCTTCCACAGGTATGTCATCTCTAATTTGCTTAAACATTTTAAAAAAACAACACGTTTGTATCAGCATATATTTTCTGAGGAATAAGAACAACACTGTAATATGCCTGAAAGTTATATATTTGGCCTCATAAAACTGTCAGTCAAGTAGCTTTCTTGCTAAGAATGCAGCTATAAAGGAAACTGTGGCCAAAAGACCTACTCATTATGGCTGGTTGCTACAAGAAACTTGTCAGACACCTACCTCAATTTAAGTTTAAAAAAAATGATGAGTGACCGTCCGTCTATGGATCATGATCAATAACTTAAGTAGTTAGCTAGCTAGTTGTTCAAGCATCAGTCAGGATAGGAATCAAGTCCCGACTCTTTCCTCTGACTCTCCATAATAACAGCAACTTGCAAGCCAAAAAAAAAAAAGCAATTAATGAACGAGTTGTTTACTTGTTTTGTAGCACCGTGACAAGTGAAGTAGTAACCAGTACTCTGCACAGCCTGTTACAACTAACTGTTTCTTGCTCTCTTTTTTGGAAAGAGAGCGAGAACCAATTAGTAGCCATCCAGCCTTCCACATCACGTACATGCCTGCGGACGTGGCAGTCCGACCCCCTTCCACTTTACTGTGCGGTTAACTGCATAGACATCTGGGCATCACACTGATGCAGTTCTCTCTCTCTGATCTGGACTACATTCAAAGCAGTCCAGATTTACAGACACTAAAAAAAAAAAAAAAAAAAACGGAACTCGCAGAGCATGCTAGTTTGAGTTCCGGGACTTTGCGAGTCAGTCGGACTCACTGTTTTTAATTTATAAAATTAATAATTATACATATTTTATTTTTAAAAATGAATGTTCTCTTTTTTCTTCACATAGCTGGGGGGATGCAGTCTTGCAGCCTGATGGCACGAGCCGCCACTGGTGTGGAGTAGAAGCGCTAATTCAAAATCTCCGGTGTGCAAGATTTTGAATTTTGCACTTCTGAGTTTTCGTTGTTTTAGGGTTTTGACTTTATAGCCTTGAAATACTGACTTTCGATATTTCAGTATTTCGAGGATATAAAGTGAATCCATATATATATATATATATATATATATAGATATAGATAGATATAG